>NC_000067.6:49239010-49539010 GCF_000001635.26 Mus musculus | reverse complement strand
AGTTACTGATTTATTAAGAACTTCTCATCTTTTATTATCACAAGAGTGGGCTCTAAAAAGCCTATAATATCTTGCTTTTGTTTTTACTATATTTTGGAGAAAGCATTTTGTTGTTGTTGTTGTTGTTTTGGGTTTTTTTTTTGTTGTTGTTTTTTGAGACAGGGTTTCTCTGTAGCCCTGGCTCTCCTGCAACTCACTTTATAAACCAGGCTGGCCTCGAAGAGAAAGCAATTTTTTTATTCTTGATTTACCTCTTTTCTCATAAGATTACTTTGTGAACATTCACCCTATTAGTTGCAGCCTTTTATTGTACCTATAAAGAGTATTTTAAATTCAATTTTTATCTAAAGTGAAACTTCGCATAATGTGGCATAATTAGCTAAGTGAATTTATAATATCTAATTCCTTATTATTGAGAAGCCAAAGCATGTGTGTACCTACGCATGCACGCACACACACATACACACACCCACACACACACAGACTTTCTCTCTCTCTCTCTCTCTCTCTCTCTCTCTCTCTCTCTCTTTTTTTTTTTTTTTTTTGAGACAGGGTTTCTTCTGTGTAGTCCTGGATAGTCCTGGAACTAATTATTTTTGAGTGAATCCTTGGAGATACCAGTTGTTATCATCCCCTGCCTCTGATCCTACCCTTTCTAGTTGCCTTTAGTCAGTTACCTGTTGACCTATAGGCTCTGCAGTGCAAACTGTAATTTTCAAGTACATTGATAAGGATATTAAGCTTAAATATACTATGCACTGAGGATTCTATGTCCTGTTAGGCCTGCAAAGATGTTAGCGCATCCTGGTGGTATTTATGAATAACTGAAGTCCCTGGAGTTAGCCTTGGCAGTAATTTAATATGTATTCATAAGGAGTCACTAACCATCTGTCAGTGCATCTGGACGAGGGTAAAGAGTTCATAACAATGGGAAAAAATTTAAAGCAATAGGTGATCACTGATGATTCTCAATGAAAGATTCTATTAAAATGTGGTATTTTAAAATATGTAATCCCTTGTTTCATGAGAAAAGTATCTTTAGTTCTCCTGTCAATTAATAGTTCCAGTGAGTAATTAAGATTTTCACTACTGTGATGAAATATTTTTCTGTATTTACCTCTTCAAGAGTAAAATGGACATTTTAATGTTTTATATTTTGACAGGTTCACAAGTATTAATTGACAAGACACTCGTAATGGGAACACTGAAACAATATTTGAAGACCATATACAGAAGAAACTATGTTTAGTAGAAGAGTGGGTTTACTAAAATAGTTGAAACAAAATTAAAACAAAAGCAATTAATTTTTTTTCAAATATGAAAAGTACCTATTATTATTTTCTTAGGCAAGCACTTGATGAATTTGTTCAAGAATTATCTTGGGCCCAGTTTCATAAAAGCTTATTTCAAGAAACAAATGTTAATATTAGGAAATGATTTAGAAAATGCCTTATCTCAGTTGTTCTTACAGCAGACTCTAATCATGTCCCCAGCATTTGGTCTGGTTGCCCACAATCACCTGTAACCACAGCTGCTGGGCACAAGACTCTTCTGGTCACCCTAGGTACCTGTGAAAGGAAATAAAACTGTAATTCATGTAATGTATGTCAAATAGCCCAAAGAGTTGTTTGTGAGCTTTGAAACCTGGGGCTGAGAACATAGCAGAACAGACCAGGACATGCCCAGGCAGGCCCATCGCCTCCCTATCTCCCACCCCTCTGACCTAAGTTAAATGTTACAGGCTGCTGATGTTTAAATGGACCAATCATGTGAAACTGCGCCAATTCCTCCCCCAGCCCCACTCCTTTTCTATAAAAACCCCTAGCTTCCAAGCCTAGTGGTCGAATCCACTGTCTCCTGTTGTGTGAGATATGTTTCGACCCGGAGCTCCGCCATTAAAATACCTCCTGTTGTTACATCAAGGTGTTGCGTTCTATTCGTGATTCTTGGGTGCATGCTGAATCAGGAGCTAAGTGGGGGTTTCCCCACTGAGTTCTTTCACCTGTAACTCATACATACACATTCACAAGCACAGAAGGAGACATGTACATATACACTAGTTAAGAATCAAAATAATCCTTAACACATAACAATTAAAATATGCCTCATTTATTTCCTATAAACCAGAGTATGGAAGGGACTCCTGAGCTATGCTGTAAGCTCAGTAACTTTACAAGGCTGCAAGTTGATGAAGCATGCATTTTAAGTATATGCTAAGCAAAAGCCAACATATTATAAACTCATATTGCATACAATTAACTTCTTTGCCCCATTATATATTTAGATCTTAATCATTGTAAGTTTCCCCTTTGTTTCATTGGAAAAAACAATTTGAAGGCAGAATCTTTACAACAGGATTACTGAAAGAAAATGATAAACAAATTTATAAAAATACTGAAGACAATATTATGACTTAGAGATACACTATAAATTCAGCATATATATCACGTTTTTAAATCTTACCACAACTTTTGTGAACCATATGAAATATATATTATAAAGTGTGTACACATGATTTTGATTGGAGGACTCTACAATCAACAATTCAAAGATATCTCTATAAGATAATTTCTCTAAATCATCCAATAACTTTTTAAAGTAGAAAATTATTTTGATCCCTATGTTTTGTTTTTCTATTTTCATATGCAAAGAGATATATTTAAATCTTTAATCATTCTATAACTTATTGTATATTGCAAATTAGATGATAAACAAGTCACTTTAGTAGACCTAACCAAGTATGGATTAGAACCAATGGTGTAGAGGAATATGCATAATAGCTTGGCTATCTATGACTCATAATTCATGAATCATATGTTTTATTCCCTTCAGTATCTTGTTGATTGTTTTTTTTGTGATTTTCTTTCTATCTTTTTTTTTATTATTTTGTCATTGTGATAGATGCATTTTGAGGCAGTCTGAGTTGTATTTTCTTCCATTAAAGGACTTTAACTTGATAATGACAGAAATTTAAAGTTAATTAATATTGTCCAGATTCAGTATAATACTTTTAATTTTTTCTATGTTTTTTTATTTATTGTTGGAAATAAAATAATTCTTCCTCAAAGGCAGTTTATTCTGGCCTCTCAAACAGAAACCAGAAAATTCTCAGCAAGGTCCTTTTGTTTATTACTATTAATGTATTTACTTATTCCCTTTACATCTTGATCATACATCCCTGGTCCCCCTCAAACACTTCCTCCTTCATCATCTGGCCACTTTCTCCTCTGAGAAAGGGGAGGCCCTCCATGGCTATCAAACCACCCTGGTATATTAAGTCACTATAGGACTAGGCACGTTCTCTCAAACTGAGGCCAGAAAAGGTGGCCCAGTTAGCAGAATGAAATCCACAGGCAGGCAACAGAGTCAGATATAGAGCTTTCTCCAGTTATTGGAGACCTGCATTACAATCAAGCTGCACATCTGCTACATACATGCTCAGGGCCATGGTCAAGCCCATGCTTGTTCTTTGGTTGATGGTTCAATCTCTGTGATTACCCTATGGGTCCAGGTTAGTTGACTATGTTTGTCTTCTTTTCAAGTTGCTATTGCCTTTGGGTTTCCCAATCCTTCATTCTGACTCTTCCACAAACCCCACCAAGCTCTATCTAACACTTGGCTGTGGGTCTCTGCATCTGTTTCTATTGGTTGCTGAGTGGATGCTCTCAGAGGATCGTTATGCTAGACTCCTATCTGCAAGTATAACAGAGTATCATTAATAGTGTCAAGAATTATTTCATTCCTGGGGGATGGGTCTTAAATTGGGCAAGATCATTTTAATCTGGCTTAGGAGAAATTCTGAAATATTCCAACAGCAAATGCATGGTGCTGTTGTTCATCATAAATAGCTGTAGGATATACTTGGCTATCTGTGGAACTTTTCCCATTTTAGGCATGAGCATGTGGAACTTCGCTCATGACATGCATATCAGTTATTGCTATTGACAAACACCAAACCTATTATATATCCCAGCATTTGTCTTCTGACACTGTTGCTTTCTCTCTTATGTGCATCTCTAGTGCATCATAATCAGTTTAGGAAAGGTTCAGGCATGTTCCTCTCACAGCAAACATTTGATCCCAATCTTCCTATGCCCTGGTCTCCACAATGTTCCCAGGTAGAAGACCAAGGTAAAACTAACACTTTATTTGTTTTCTCATGTTCTACATATTTGTTTTTTTGCTGTGATGAAGAAAAAAATTACCTGTTCTATGTATTTATTTTCCTTCTTAAATTATTTATAATTTGATAACTATGTTAATTGTGGTTATTTTTCTCACATGGAATTTCATAACATGTAGAGAAGAATTTGCTTACAAATAAGGTAAATAAAATAAGCTGTGAAGTTTAAATTGTGCAATGAAAGTTTATTTCCTAGAAAAAAAATTGTCTCAAATGCCCTTTTCAGTCCATAGATATTAGGAATTTTACATCTTCTAGTCATATTCTTTGGAAAAAGACTTTTATTATAAAAAAGACTGACTCATGGTTAACTTCCATTCTTCACTAGAGTTACATGTAGTCCCACCATTACAGTGTTACAAAGTATTACAAAATTCAAATGTGTGATCCTTTGTAATTGAGTTTAATTTAAAATTGTTCTTCCTCTATTAATGATGGAATTGAAGGGAATGTTGTTTTCTCACTCTAAGTTCATTAAACAATTTTACAACTTTTAAATTTTATCATTATAAGTATGATATACATTTTCAAACAAAAATTTATCTTCATAATAAAATAGAATATATTTTTAAATACAATGATTATTAGATATTTTCCTGCTTCTTCTTGTAATAGCTTCTGTGTAAAATATGTACAATATGAATTCTCTCAGTCATTAAAGGTGCCACATTTGTTCTCAAGGACAAATCTGTTCTATTCCCTATCCCAGTTAAGCCTCCAGGTGCCATGGTCCTTTCATACGGTTCTCCCTGCCTCAGACATTGAGTATTTTCAAGTCGTTTCCACTTCTTCACACATTTAGTATCAAAACTTGTACTTTGTACAAAATTCAAATCATCCCAGCAATGCACATAAACAGCACCCACCTCACACAAGGAAAACCTTACTCAACATCAACTCAATCTTTAGCCATCATCCATTATGACAGAATTTAACCAAGGAAATCCCTGACTCTTTCCTCACATCACACTAACAAACATATTATTCCATGTTTTTTTTCTTGTTACCTAGGACTGCCACTGGACAATTATCAGAATGTAATTTCTATATACACAATAAGTTCATTTTTTAGGATGGCCTTTGGTTGGTACCATCAAGCCAGGGATGTCCAGGGAGTCCATATTGCAGAAGTACTTTGGATTTGTTATCTATGAATAGATCTGATATGAAACTGAATATCAGATACATTAAGAGTAGCTTGTAGTGGAAATTTCTGGGTGCTTAACAATTCAGTTGTGTTATGTTTTTCTGAAAACTGTCTTTTGTGAAGCCATGTGACGTTTTGCTGAATACATACACTTGAAAGGGTGCATGATGTTCAGAAAGAGTATAAACAGAACTCCACAGTGAAAGGACACACTTGCATTGCTATTCTGTGTGATGCTTCACTGGTCTTCGCTGGTCTTGGTTGGTTGATATTTTGGGAAAAGAAATCACACCAAAGAACTTTCTTGTGGTATTCCTTCCTGCTTCTACTGAATCATCCCACTGCTACTGATTCAGGTTTGGTGCTTGCTAATGAACTGTACTGCTAGTATCCTGAAAAATAATAGAATTGCCTCAAGTAACAATTTATAAACAAGTCCTCGACACCTTTTTCCTATTAACCTTATTTTCCCCTACCTTTGGTAAATGGGTTAAAAGGGAGGTTGAAGTATTTAATAATACTAAATAAAGTAGGTGTTCAAAAACTCTAAGCCTCCAATAACTTTTCTTAATCATTTTGAAAATTAATCATCTGTGACTGAAGCTTAGTACCTGAAAATGCTGTGTTTAGAAATGGATATTTTAATTCAAAATTTAAAGTCTGGCTTATTCACCTGTTTTTGTAAACCCTGGGCAAATTATTTCCCCTGGTAAATACTAATTTGTTCATGTTTGAGTTATAACGTCAATGCAATTAACATATTAAAACATACCTCAAAGCATTCTCTACATACTTCAGGTAGGAACTTGTACATAACAAATAATAGACGTTGTGGTAACTAAAATGGCAGTGTGGTGAATAATCATTGAAGTTATACTAAAGGGATTAGAGAAATAGTATGTCATCTATATGTCTCAAGGATACTAATTTTAGTGCCAAATTTAAGACAAGAGTTGTGTTTTATTGAAAAATAAAACATTTTTTGAAAAGCTCTAACACTAATTAAAAATAGAATATGTGGAAATAAATTTAGAGGAAATGAGCACAAAAACAGAAACATCATTGAAAGAAATGTTCCAAGGGAAACAAAACAGAAGGGTAAGGGCTTAACAAACAGAAATAGTATTTTCTTGTTTCTTTTCTTTTCTTCTCTTTTCTTTTCTTTTCTTTTCTTTTCTTTTCTTTTCTTTTCCTTTCCTTTCCTTTCTTTTCTTTTCTTTCTTTTTTTCTTTTCTCTTCTATCTGTTTATTTTTTTAACATTGGAGTATGATGGGGATTGCCGAAGCAAAATACAATAGAGTCATGAAAAAAGCCAATCAAGTGCTAAAGTAGAAATTAGCAAACACAGAAGTGGATGCTCACAGTCAGCTAATGGATGGATCACAGGGCTCCCAATGGAGGAGCTAGAGAAAGAACCCAAGGAGCTAAAGGGATCTGCAACCCTATAGGTGGAACAACATTATGAAATAACCAGTACCCTGGAGCTCTTGACTCTAGCTGCATATGTATCAAAAGATGGCCTAGTCGGCCATCACTGGAAAGAGAGGCCCATTGGACACGCAAACTTTGTATGCCCCAGTACAGGGGAACGCCAGGGCCAAAAAGGGGGAGTGGGTGGGTAGGGGAGTGGGGGTGGGTGGGTATGGGGGACTTTTGGTATAGCATTGGAAATGTAAATGAGCTAAATACCTAATAAAAAATGGAAAAAAAAAGAAATTATGGGCGATACCCAGGTCTTACAGTAACAGTAAGCCAGGTGTGCTAGATCTAAAGGCCACCACTCATTGACAGGGTTCCTTTGTAAGAACCTCTCAGAACCAGTTTGCTTCTTTGTTTTAGATGGTAAAAAGAAAAGAGATGTTAGACAAGCATGCCCTCAATGAGCTCCAGGTACAGAATACTCCTATGAGTATTGCTTACCAAAGACTAGATTAAACGCAAAAAACAAAAACAAAAAAAAACCAGAAACAACAAACTACCAAAATACCCCTTCAAACACTAGGAAGCTATCATCAGAGTTTAGGACAGTGTTTTCAGAACAGAATGAGGTACAAAAATAAATAAAACTATGCATTTTGTTTTTGTTTTAACTTATAAAACGTTTTTAAATTAGCATATCTCATATGGCATTTTGAACAGCATATTTTAGTAGAATTTCTATTCTCCTCATCTCCACAATCCTCCTTGTTAACCGTGATCACCCTCATACCTTCCCTACCCAGCCTTTTCCCTTTTCATGTCTCACCCCAACATCCTTCTTCAGCATCTGTCTTTACCCCCTTTTGCTCTCCTTTCTGGTATGCTAGGCTTCACTCACACTTAACACTCACAGAGGCAAAGACACACACAACCACACACATGGGCATGCATGCATTACAGACAAATACCTATTGGGAATGAAAATTCAAGTTTCCCTCCTGAGTTTGAATCAGTATCACACCTTTCAAATATATCTAGTTTCTGCAAATTTTATTTTTCCTTTTAGGCAAATAACAATCTGTTGCATATATGAACTACAATTGTATTAGCCGTCCATTTGTTAATGGGTGTCTAGGCTGGTTCCATTGGCTTATTTTTTTTAATTAATTAATTTTTTCCTTAGATATTTTCTATATTTACATTTCAAATGTTATCCCTTTTCCTAGTTTCCCCTCCAAATTCCCCTCTCCCTTACCCCCTCCCCCTGCTCACCAACCAACCCACTCCTGCTTCCTGGCCCTGGCAGTGCCCTATATGCTTCAGCATATAACCTTCACAGGACCTAAGGCTTCTCCTCCCACTGATTACTGACTAGGCCCTCCTCTGCTACATATGCAGCTAGAGCCATGAGTTGTACCATGTGTTTTCTCTGGTTGGTACTTTAGTCCAGGGGAGTTCTGGGGGTGCTGGCTGGTTCATATTGTTGTTCCTCCAATGGGGCTGCAAACCCCTTCAGCTCCTTGGGTTCTTCCTCTAGCTCCTTCATTGGGAACCCTGTGCTCTGACCAATGGATGGCTGTCAGCATGTACTTCTGTGTTTGTAGGCACTGGCAGAACCTCTCAGGAGACAGCTATATCAGGCTTCTGATAACAAGAACTTCTTGGCATCCACAAGTATCTGGTTTTGGTGGTTGTCTATAGGATGGATCCCCAGGTGGGACAGTCTCTGGATGGTCATTCCTTCAGTCTAAGATTCACACTTTGTCTCTTCTGTAATTCCTTCCATGGGTATTTTGTTCCATCTTCTAAGATGGAATGAAGTATCCACACTTTGGTCTTCCTTCTTCTTGAGTTTCATGTGTTTATGAATTGTATCTTGACTATTCCGATCATCTGGGCTAATAACCACTTATCATTGAGTGCATATAATGCATGTTCTTTTCTGATTGGGTTACCTCACTCAGGACGATATCCTCCAGATCCATTCATTTGTCTAAGAATTTCATAAATTCATTGTTTTTAGTAGCTGTGTATTACTCTATTATGTTAATGTAGCACATTTTTTGTATCCATTTCTCTGTTGAGGGACATCTGGGTTCTTTCTAGGTTCTGGCTATTATAAATAAGGCTGATATGAACATAGTGAAGCATGTGTACTTATTACCTGTTGAAGCATCTTCTGGTATTAATCCATTCTTAGCTCCTTGAAAAAAAAGCTCAAGTCTAAGTTGATCAAGAACCTCCACATAAAACCAGATACACTTAAAATTATAGAGAAGAAAGTGGGAAGGAACAGAATGTGTCAGATTTGTGACTGTAGGATGGCAACCCCATCCCTCACTTGATGTCCTGTCTTCCTGCTGGAATAGAATTTTCAAACACTGCTGGAGGCTCTGATTTTGACTGCCAAAATTATAGCACAAGCACATTTAGCTGCACCAGGATTCAGTGGTACTAATGTTTACTTATTTGTGAGTATTATTTCACTAAGAAACATTCCAAAATTAGAATCTCAATTTCTTAAAAATTCAGACTTATTGGTGTCCAAGTCTATTTATTAAAATTAACTTTTCCAAGTATAACTTAAAATATTTGAAGACTATAATGAATACTTACCTGGATTTTGTAAATCCCTGGGGTCCAACCTCCATAATGAATAACAACAAAAAGAAATCTGGTACTGTATGTCAGTACTTTTAAGATTGCCACAGAGGATTACAAATTCAAGGATATGTGACTAGTTCAAAGAAGTCAATAAATTGCCGTTGATCTCAGCCTGGGAAACCTAGTTCTAAACACACACACCCCAGAAAGAGAGAGACAGAGACAGCGACAGAGACACAGAGAGAGACTGGGAGAGACAGAGAGAGACAGAGAAAGAAAGAAAGTGAGAGAGACAGAGACAGAGAGAACAAAATGATAATTATATAGATCATTGCATCCTTGCTACAGAATTTTTCTAGCATGTGTGAATACTGGCTTAAATCCCCAGGATATCAAAATAGATATATGGGTGGATAGATAAATAGATAGAAAGATAGATAGATAGATGCATGCATAGATACATAGATAATGAATGAATAATTATTCACACACACATATATATTATACATATATATAATATATAATATACATATATATAATATATATGTCTATTCATGCATACATACATACACATGAAATAATAAAAATGTAGGTAGGATCACAAATACAAATTTTCATGTAAGTATAGAATAAGTAATAACATTCCTGCTTAGAAAACCACTAACAAATCATGGAATTGTGTGTTCTTGATATATACATTCTTGCTTTATACATTAAAACTTTTAATAAGGTTAATATAACTAGTTTGCTTTTAATTTAGAGAATATAAAAAGTATTAAATAATATCTGCTATACATTTATAAGTTCTTGACAATTATTAATTTAATAATATCAGTGTAGTTAAATTTTTCTTGAATATATCATATTAGTGAATTTAATACCTAGCTAGACAATGCTACCAATCTTGTTATTTTCCCTAAAATTGTGGTATACCCTGAATATTAATATTTGTACACAAAATGAGATTATATTATTCTTTCCTCTTAAGTGCAAAATGTTTTCACCAGGGCACATTTTGTTTTTTATAATGTCAAGCAAGGAAATCAGTTTGCAGCCAAATGATTAAAGTCATGCATTAGATAGTCTTACTCTAATTTGTCAGAAAGCATGTTAAAGTTCTGGAATGGTTTACTGTTAAAAGTCTCAGATTTCTGAGGAAGAAAATATAAAAAATATTTTATCTGATAATTGTGTTTTCACACAACAGCAATAAAAATAGGGCGAGATAATAGTGACTACAGTCTGTAATTTTAACATAATAGCATTTAGAAGAAATATAAGATAGAAATGGCTATGGAACATGTATTATTTTTGTTCAATAAACTCTGTGAGTGGGGCTAAAACACAAACCAGTGTTAGGTCCCTAACAAGGGGACAAAGGAAGTATATAGTTTTTTGAAAAATAAAACTATATCCCCTATAGTTTTCATAAATAATACAGGATGAAAAAGATAAGCACACTAGAAAAAGAGAGACAGAGGGACACTGGGGATGCTATTTTGAAACCTCAAAGCCCACCATAAGTACAATATGTCTTCCAAAAAAGGCCAGCCTCTTAATCCATCCCAAATGCTTTCACCAACTGGGTACCAAGTATTCAAACACAAAACCCTATGAGAGGCATTCTCATTCAACAAACCACAATAGATGTGAGTTATAAAGTGAATGGCAAATATAGATCTTTCATGCAGGTACATAGAGTAGAAAATTCTAAAAAATGATAGGACTTTTCAATCCTTCCTGTTTTATCTGACATATTTCTGTATTTATGTTCCAGATATTGGGCTGAAAATGTAAATGGTAATGCAAATAATTTCCTACAATAGAGTATGTTACAAAAAATCCTCAACTTTTTATAGTGGCACACTAAAAATATGTTAAATTTTGTAGTAAAAACATGAAATGGTGATTAAGAATGCAAATGTAGTTAGTCTGTGGCTTAGACACCTCTCATATTTGTTTTCTAAGTTTACCATAGTCATACAAGTAGATGGGAGAGGACAAGACTCAGATATAGTTTGAGTTGAGAAGATACAGTAGGTAAAGTTCCTTGCACAGATACTTAGTTATTTGCATTGTTATTCTGGAACGTTGGTGGTGGAAGAAGAGAAATGAGTCCATTAAGTTGTCTGTGCTCTGACTTCCATAGATACCATCACAGTGTCAGCGTACATGCATCTCCATCTAATCTCAATCTAGTGCATGGGTATCATTTCAGACACACAATTAGAGAGTATCAAAATTTCCAAATTTTTCCCTAAGGAATTACTGAAGTTCAGAAAGAAAAAAAAACCACAAATAAGTTATATTGTATAAATTACAATTTTGTGGTAATGCAACCCAAATCATTTTCTCTACAAACATTGCCGTTTCATTGCTTTCTTGACAAATGCATCCTCTTGGCTCATGTTTTCTTCTTTTCAAGTCAGCTACATTAGACATGCAACTTAAGTAGTCATGCTGTACATGAGTTTTAACCCAGGTCTTCCTGCATGCTGGACATTGGCACACTCACTAAGTTGCAGCGTTATCTTCCTCCAAGTGTCATACATGACAGCCAAAATAGTGGAAGAAAGATTTCTGGACCGTGATGAAAAAGCTTTGTTTTCAGACTTGTGGCAGCTAAAATCAGACCAGAATAAATTTCTATTAAATTTAATCTCTCAATTAATCGAGGTTGCCTTGGAAAACTGAGACTTATTCTCTTTCAGTTTTATATTCCAACTCTTTGTGAACTTCTGGTCATCTTTGAACACTGTAGGCTCACAAGCTTTATAATTCAATTTTACATACTGACCTAAGGACAAACTCTCCATATGGGTCTCAGGAACATTCAGAGTGGAATCATAGGTTCTCTTATTTAACACACAGAATTTTTGCTGCTTATTAAAGATACCTCACAGATTTCTTATTACCTGGTGTTCTTTTGAGGCACCATGCCAATCCTTTTAACTCCATTTTCCAGTAGTGAGATACTAGGCTTTCTTGATAACCCAAAGAGAATATTTTATGGCTTAAGTAAGAAATACCCCTGAAACAAAGGTTTGTTCCTACATTAAATATTTAGAATTCACTCTATAGAAATATAAGAAATCAGTAGTAGAAGAAAGTAGAAGAAAGCTTATGGTTTTGGGCCATAATCTTACAGAAAAATCATTCATGATGAGGAGCTGCTGATGTATATATTATACTTAACATTGTCTCCAAGGTGAAAAACACTGAACTTTCCTGATCGTCATTTCTGGCTCGCTATAGGAGCAGGCAAGAAGCCCTTTGTAACTAGATTTTCCAAAGGTTGATGGAGTCCTGTGAAAGAGAGTTGCAGATGCAGGCCAACAAAAGAAAGTGCACATCAAAGCAAAATGCCCTTGTCATCAAAAATCTACTGCATCCCTGAAGGCTTCTCTGATCTCAGTTTTATTCCATACTTCTGCCCTGAACTTTGTCCCATCAACTGAGAAGCCACAGAACTTTGTGCTCTACTCTGTGTTATACAATGCTTTTAAACTCAAAAGGACATTTGTGCTTTAATTAAAAGTAATTTAAAAAAATTCTCCTAAAATGATGTTTTTTTAAAAAAAGATAGTAAAGGGAATGGTGACTATGAACAGAATATATGGTACTCATTGTGTGATAAGTCACCGTCATACTCAGTTATTTTGTATTTACATTGAAATTTTATAAAGTTCATTTAAGAAGCAAGTAAATATGTATTAAGCAACAGATTTCCAAATACAAAGGCTTCTTTTTTTCTGTGTTGTGTTCTGTTTGCCTTTCCAATTGTGAGCATTTTACTTTATTGAAGGGTGTTTTCTACTACAGGTTTACAATTTCCATTTTAAATTCTTTTATGAAAACATTTTCTTTGAAAACTTTCAACTAGTTCAGGGGGAAAACATCGATGATCTTGTTTAATGTAATGGAATGCCTTAAGTACTTTGTCTAGAGGAATTGTTTCATTGGAGTCTTCAGTTCTTCTAAATTTCTCTGACAATGTTTAGTCAGAAGAAGGGAGGGCAATACATATTGGCCAGTGAATGTAAAAATGATTCATCACAGGAGTCTGCCTTCCACTGTCAAAAAGATTTGGAGATTTTAGAATCTTGTAACTATTGACTTGTTCTGAGAAATAAAAATGGTTGAGCATGGATTCTACTGAAGCCACACAGAGGTAAGTAACCACATCACTTCTATGTAGTTTGAATATTATGACTTACTACTTAACTTTTGAAAAAAACAGGATAGTGTACTATTATCTCCACCTTTACATTAACTTTATCATATCACCAGAAATGACACATGAAAAGATGGTGGTTTCTTTGAGTTTCTTCCATTTCAGAAGTTGTACAAAGGAATCTGATAGCCAAGAAAAAAAATATGATTGTCATTCTTAACAAGGCAAAACAAAACAAAACAAAATCAAGTATCATATAAACCCTGCTTTCAGACACTCAAAGGAAAAAAGATAACTATATCTTACATGGAGAATATTCATTATGACTACTGTTCAATATTATTTTCAATTTGCACAAGTGCAGAACAAAACATAAAAAGATGATCTATGTTATTTGAAAAGTTCTTACTAAATCAAGTATGTTGGGGATTGGTCTTATGTACTGTATATTCAAATATTGATTTCTATGCCCAGACATCTGCCTATAGTCCAGATGATGACCTGGTGAAACATCTCTGTTCTCCACGTTATGCATAAATTGTTTTCCGTCATCTCTGATTGGTCAGCAAAGAGATGATTCAGACTATGTCAGGGCAGGAGAGATAGAATGACTGTAATTCCTATTTTAGCATAGTGTGTCAGGTAGAAAGAAGTAAAAGAAAGTCAGTGAGTAAGGGATCTTTGGGAACAGTGGAATCAACAACATGAAGTCAGTGATGGGTACAAACTGATGGCTCTGTAGGCTGCTTGAGACAGCTCTCTAAGTTAAACAGCATGTCTAGAGAGTCTAGATACTTCACTTCTTGCAGACTAAAGCCCAGCCTTTTATTTACATATTAATTCAATCATTATCACAGGTTCCCTTTTAATTATCCCATTTTTCAGCATTTTTATAACCTTAGCACCCTGATTCTTAGAAGAAAAGACAGCAAGTGCATTTTTTTTTTAACATAGCAAATAAATACAGAGATTTGACTGCTTTTGTAAGCAAGACAAAAAGATAGCTGAGTAGCTGCCTCTGAGATCACACCGGGACCTAAATTTATTCTGTTACAGGTTGACCTTGAACTCAGTAATCTGCTCAATAATTTGACCTTTATATCTTTCTGGCAAGCTGGCTAATTAATGCAGCTACCATTGTTCTTTTAGGTTCACGAAGCCCCTCATGCTATTCATATTTTATCCTTATATGTTGCCTAGTTGAGACATTACACATTCTTGAAGTCATGTTTTCAAGAGTTCTTTCCACATCCTTAAGGGCTGTCCTAAAGTCCTCAGGGTTTACCATTTTGCTCAGTAACAATAAACTCACACTTGCCTCCCAGACTTGTCTTGCTTTCAATTATCATGAGACAGGAAACTTGTCTGGAAGAACATTCCCCCATAAGATTAGCAGTGAGAGTATTTCCAAAAGGAAGAATATGAAGTGAAATAGATACATTATTATATAAACAAGCCTTATACCTAGCAATGGTCAACACTCATGGAGACTCATTGAGGCCCATGCCCTACTGATTTTGCTACAGGGGTGGGGACTATGTTACCCTGTCCCTTTTGAGGCCTTTCAGGCTTGGGAGGAAGGAGAGAAACCATGTTAACATTTCTTGAGGCATAGAGTACAGGAGAAGTTGTCATGAGCAGGTCACCAAAGAATTCACAATGAAGACACACATGGATCAGAGCAAGCCAGAGAAATATTCAGATTGAAGGAAAAGGACTAACTGTCTGGTAAATATATTGCTTAGAGGGTTAGAATACATGAATATATGCTCAGTCCATGCTTAAAGCTTTTCACTAAAATGAATAGTTCTTCATATCAATTATTTTGGTAGTAGAATGTGAGTAGATAAGGATTTCATATTTAAATTATAGATTACATTTGTTGGGTAGTTGGGCTATAAAATCCAATCTTAGGAAGAACCAGTCTTAGACTCTGAAAAATCTGGGTGAGAGGCATACTAACAAGCACCCCCTGGGAACAGAGCAGGTTCCTAGAAAATTTACAGAGAACTGAAGCTGAATATATGTCAAAGATGCCCCTTACTAGAGAGGCAGTCTCAGAGACAAGCACAGAGTGCAGAGAATCTCTGCTGTACACCAAGATTGGTGGAACATAGGAGCTGCCAGCTAAAAGAGGAGGGCTATGCAGCTCCTGTTGCTGAAGACTAGAAGCCAGGACAGGACATTAAATGGTTTTCTCAGCACTGCATGCAGCCAATAGTAGAGACAAGCAGTGATAGCTTCAGTGATTTACCCCCATGCACTGTGAAGTTCTGGAGAAGGATCAGAATGTATGCTATCCTTGGAACAAGGGAGACCACCTTTTGTGAAGCAAGATGGATGGCTTGCTACAGGAATGGAGGAATCAAGGCCTCAGGATATTTTCAGGAGCTTCAGCACAATGGTTCAATCTGTGCCATGCCATGGTGGAGGAGAAGTTGAACATATAGTAAGGCTCAATCCCTAGTTAACCCCACAAATTTGAGACTTGGGAGATGACAGTTACAAACACTCAGAAAAAAGCAAAGCCCCTCCCTATGGACAGAAAAAAATAGGGGCAGTGCAGATCACACCATGAAAGGCAGAAGCCAGCCACAAACTAAAGGAAGAAACTAGAGCACTGATTAGGTTAAAAAAAAAGTTTGATATATGCAATACTGTCTGCATTTTGTGGCTGATTATGGGATGGATCCCTGGGTGGGGCAGTCTCTGGATGGTCCATCCTTTTGTCTCAGCTCCAAACTTTTTCTCTGTAACTCCTTCCATGGGTATTTTGTTCCCTCTTCTAAGAAGGAATGAAGTGTCCATGCATTGGTCTTCTTTCTTCTTGATTTTCTTGTGTTTTGCAAATTGTATCTTGGGTATTCTAAGTTTCTGGTCAAATATCCACTTATCAGTGAGTGCATATCAAGTGAGTTCTTTTGTGGGGAGGGTATAGAGGACTTTCAGGATAGCATTTGAAATGTAAATGAAGAAAATATCTAATAAAAAATTGAAAGAAAGTTTGAAATAAAGCTTTGATGGTAAAGAGGAAATGAGATCACATACAAAACTCATAGACAGGTATAAAGAACTTTAAACTGACAAAATTAAAAAGAATGAAACAAATAAGATGAGGGAACGCATAACACAGAGCTTTTGGACCTTATATGATGCCATTTAAAATGGATTGAAAATACATACAAAAGATGGAGACAAAATTGAACTAGTTAAAATGTATGTATTGCCAATTAAGATTATTATTATGTTAATATTTCTTATCCTAATAACCATAATGTTTTTATACCTTCTCAAAGAAATGGGCTTTAGAGATAGTAGAAAAATTAGAAAATTTATAATTAAAAAATGTAGAAAATACTATGGTAATAGAAAAAAAAAACTTTAAAACATGGAGACTGGAATTAGCTGAAAAATTACAATAAAAAGATAAATATGAGAAATGGAGATAAGCCTTAGTAGAGAAATTAGAAAAGATTATAAATAAAATGGAAGGAGATACTAAAGAGTCAAAGGAAATAAGGCCAATGCCTGCCTACTGCACCACCATAAAATGAAAATCAAGACATCGGGAGTTCAGGCAGTTCAGTTCAGCATGTCTGACGATGAAATTCACCAAGGATATATATTCTGTAATATCTAAATCTCAAAACAAAATTTTAGTATTATAAAGATAAACTTTTTATTGTTTTATTCTCTGGAATCTATTTCTTCAGTGGATCTTCCCCTATCACATCTGATCCATATAATTCTGGAAGTTGTAAATACCTTAATCACCTTTTCCAAAAACACAAAGACAAAACCTTTTCACCAAATCAGCATATCCTTCAGCTGGTAACCAGGAAAACCTGTACCTTGCCCTCTGTCTGAGAGGAACACTAAAAACCACCACAATACTCAAAATCACATACATTTTAGCCTATTTAGGCCTTTCTAATTTGTCATGTCAGGATTTAAATCCAAAATTCCCATGGAGAGCAAGTTAGACAGAATATGAGTATCTTGCAAACTTTATTATGGCATCTTTAAAACAATTAGTTCACACTTCTATTTTCTTCTCCTTTTCATTTCATTCCCTCTTTCCTTTCCTTTCTTCTTTCTTTTGCTGTTATCTTTCCTTTCCTCTACTTTCCTTTCTATACCTGCTTATAAGAAGCAACTTATCAAACCAGGATTTAAACCCAAAATTCCCGTGGAGCCCATTATTTAATTTATTGCCATTATAATATCTATCTGTTATGCTCTCTAACTGTAGCCATAGACTTCTATTAATACCGGTTCATAGCAGGTGGCTATCACTGTTCTCTTTACTTGGAGTCAGTGACTAATATTCCCTATCTAATTCTGAATGAGAAATTTCTCATAATTAAGCTCGCTGCCTAGAGCAGCCATCCTGTCTGTTGTGCTCTCTACCAGGAGCCACAGGCATTTATTTATACCTTCTATTTGTTGTGTTCTCTACCAGGATCCACTGACAATTATTTAATTAATACCTATTATAATATCTGTTATGCTCTTTACCTAGAGTCACAGACTTCTATTAATGAATACCTGTTGATAGCAAGTGATTATCACTGCTCTCTCTACTTGGAGTCAGTGACTAATATGACCTATCTTGTTCTGAACCACAGGTGAAATTTCCCATCTTTGGGTATTATACCTACTTATAAGAGGCAGCTTGTCAAACCAGGATTTAAACCCAAAATTCCAGTGGAGCCAAGGTTAGACAGAATATGAGTATCCTGTAAGACTTATTAAAGCACTATATCTTTATACCTTCTTCAAGTATCAAAAGGTTATATTTCTCTCTTTATAGCAATGAATTACCTGGTCCAGAGTCCTTTGTACCTTTGTCTCCCAATTATGTATTTACAGGGAGAAGCTGAGTGTAAAAGGATCCGAGTTGTCTGTGTCCCTGTTTGGAGATGCGGGAGGCAGGGAGTGGAGTGAAGGATACAGGGAAGCAAACACAGAAAGGCTCTCTCAGGCATAGAAGCTTCTATGCTTTTCTCTATAGGCCCCTGAAATCTAGTCAACTTCAAATCCATACTGCTACAGCCTAGGTAACTGCCCAAGCCCCATTCAGGGGTTAGGTGTCAGTCGATTTATATCTCAGGTTAGTTGAATTCAAATCAATACGTTGGGCACCATTTTATTGCTATAACTCTCCCATCCCAAATATGCCCCAGCAATGAAAACTCAACACAGTTAATATGATTACATGCTGTGTACATAGATTGGTCAGATCTACCGCTGCATTACCATCTTCCACGGCTTATTAGACCCTTCGAACTTGTAGTTTTTCCAGCCCCTGTGCTTCTGCTCTGCTTTTCTCCTTCTTCCTCCTTCTCTGCATCCTCTCTCTCTTCCATTTTCTCCTTCTTCTCTCTCCTACCTTCCACTTCACCTTCCCTTTCATCTGACCAATCATCAGCTCTCCTTTATTTTACAAATTAAGGTGGGAAGCAGGTTTACAGGAAATCATGTGAGTGCTGACTCATTCCTCGTTCACAACCACTCACAGGAGAACAGAATTAACATCAAATATAATTAGCCCCAGGGCTATCCACAACAAAGTGTTACCGATTATGAAATGGATTCAACATTTATGAAGCAATAATTGCACCAAAATTTGGCCTCCAAGCTGACCTCTTCAGAAGGTAAATATGCAATTTCTAGGGTATGGAAGTATAACCTAAACAACACAAAGTGCAAAATGGCTTAAATGTATAGAGTCAGAAGGCCAAATTAAAAAAAAATTGAGGTCACATGTGGCTGATATAGCATAAATCTGTTTCAACAATGGGAGGCATGAATTACTGTTCCTCTAAAATCAGGGACAACTAATAAAACAAAAGATGTTCCTGATGTAAATATCAGAAAAACCTTTTCAAGAACAGTAACAGGCTGTCCAAGTTGTCCATAAATGGCATAGCAGAGGCTGACTCTTCAACTTTATCTGGGGGAGACAGTGGTGATCTGACATCATGGTATTACCACTATGTTGCTTGACTGACTATCCTGTTGGATAGAACAATGGCCTATGGCAAAGAAAAAGGTCAAGCCATAAAAACAGACAATTCAAGAGCAGCTGAAAGTTCAGTATGTGGAATCATCCACCAACCCTTGGACTTCTCAGTATTTGACATTAAAAAAAAAAAAAAAATCTGGCAAATGCAAGATGTTCCAGTTCTTAGAACAGTTAATAAAATTATTCAAGCAATGGGTTCTTTATAGCCTGGAATCCCATCATCTTCACTGATACCTAAGGTATGGCTTATTACTGTGATTTAGTTAAAAGATTTCTTTTCACAATCACTTTATAGGAATAAGATTTACAAGAATAGAGAAAGGTTTGCTTTTACTGTGTCCAAATTACCTACTCTTTTCCAACCAAGATGTAACAGTGGATGAACCTTACCACAAGGAATGTTGAATAACCCTACCTTATACCAATGTTTTGTGTAACAGCCATTGGAAATAATTCATAAACAATCGCAGTATTTGTTTATTTGTTTATTTGTTTTTTTTTGCTAATTTGAAAAATTAGCAAAAAATATTCCTGCAGCAAACAACTCCAGTTAATAGAAAGAACTAATTGAATAATCCCTCATATACTGAAAAGGACAGCAATTTCTGGAGCCCACATTCTATACTGAGGCAAATAAATCAGGCAAGGGAGGTTATAAGTTATAAAACACTAGTAAAATAATACAAAGTCCATATGATTCAGTTAAAAAATCAGTGTTGTATGTAATCCTTATGGTATAATATTATTTTTCTGAATCTCTTAATATAGTTACCACTCTCAATATGAAGAAAGACAGGTTTTTGCATATGAAAACTGCTGAACTTATTGAAGATGATTCATAATTAGCCTTATTGTTTATTCACCTATAACACATGATCAAATATAGAAAACATCCATTATATATAACACATATCAGATCTAGTACAGGTCTACCAGGCCCCCTTGCACAAAATAATTATGAATTTGATGAACTCTTGATAAGAAATGTGCTAGAAGCTTAAGAATTTTACATGAAATACAATGTTAACAGCAAGCGTTTAAAAATCATTTTTTCTATCACTTGGCAACAAGCAAAGGGAATTATAAGAAAATGCCCTGCTTATTCTTTATATCAACAAACTCCACAGTGGGTAATCCAAAAGGTAATCAAAGACATGAATTTGAAAAACAGATGTGTTTTACTTTGCAAACTTTGGAAATTAAAATATATCCACAACACTATAGACTACTATTCAGAATTTTAATGGGCAACTGCTTTAAGTTCTGAAACGGCTGATTTGGTAATTATAAATTTATTTGAAGTATGACAATTATTGGAATACTTGTACTAATTAAGACTAACACCCGCCGGGCGTGGTGGCGCATGCCTTTAATCCCAGCACTCGGGAGGCAGAGGCAGGTGGATTTCTGAGTTTGAGGACAGCCTGGTCTACAAAGTGAGCTCCAGGACAGCCAGGGCTATACAGAGAAACCCTGTCTCGAAAAAACAAAAAAACAAAACAAACAAACAAACAAAAGACTAACACCCAATGCTCCAGAATATGTCTGCAGTAAAATTAAGCACTTTCTGTATATCATAATATTAAGAATTTTGCAGATGTAAGACACAATCCTACAGGACAAACAATTATAGAGAAATTGGATCATACTTTAAAGGAGACACTTGAACAAAAAGGGGCAATAATCAACCCCAGATATAGATTATATAACTTTAATAATTTGAATACTAGTGAACAGAAAATAACAGCTGCCGAGAGACGTTGGATTATGAAAAAAAAAAAACTGCTGAACTAAATTACCTTGTTTATATTAAGTATGCACAACATCAGAATGGAAGGAAGGGAGTGTCTTGCTTTGGGTGAGATGTTTTCTACCGCAGACCCTCTGGGTCCCTGTGTCTGTGTGGAACTGGTCTGTAGTCGCAGGTGGGTAAAGTGTGGATGAATGAGTGATAAACAGACACACACAGGAGAGTTACTGTGAAATCTGAGTGTAATTTTCAAATCGAGCATCAGACTTTTTATGCAGAGGACAATAAGGAAGTTGGTTGACATATTCGAAAGGTACAAATGAGGTAACCGGAATCTTACATAAAACAGAGGAATGCAAACACAAAAGGTCTAATGGGAACCACCTGGGATAGAATTCATTGATAACAGCTGGGGTCAACAAGGGCTCCACCTAAGATTCACTAATCTTAGAAGCCAGGGTCAAGGGCTTCGCACCCTTGCCATAGTTCCTATTTTAGTCTCTTGTATAGTCCACCTTCCCCTTAGGCCATTATAAATACGTGTGTGTGTGTGTGTGTGTGTGTGTGTGTGTGTGTGTGTGTGTGTGTGTGTGTGTGTGTGTGTGTGTGTGTATAGGTGTAACTCTGCTACAGTTCTAAGTATCTATTCTGGTTTCTCCTTTGGTCTGAAACTTCCTTCTTCCTTAGTGATGGTAAATTCCTGTGTAAAGGAATGACTTAGCTTTTACAATCTTACTGAATTCCAAGCCCATGATCTTGCTCAAGGACATTTCTAGGACTGTTGGAACACTGGCGGAAGGCTTTAGCCATGTCAGAATTCAATTTTATAAAGCACTTATAATAGGAAAATACTGAAAGAGAGCACGTGGATCCATACACTAGACTAACGCGGGAATGGAAAATTAATGTATGGGTAGAGAATGCTAGACTCCAGGAGGAGAGCTTACTTGAAACTCTTTTGCCTCATGAGTAACTTTTAAGCCTTTCGGCTTGTCCAGCTGACTCGACCGGAGAGCGTAGCAGTTTTCCTTTGTTTCGACAGGAGAAGAAAAGCTATCAATTCCATTCAAATTGATAAAACTCGGTTTTGACTGTGGGTGCCCCCTCATAGTCTTGGCTGCAGACAGGAAAAAGAAATCAAGAAGAAGGAGGAGGAGGAGTACAACAATGGTGATGAGGACAATGAGGAGAGGGGAGGAGAGGAAGGAGAAGAGCTTTTCCTCTACATGGAAATAGCTCTGAATCCTTGCTGATAATGAAAATTCATCCACCAAGCTCTTCAGCTATACATAGCCAATAAATCCTGGCTATGGAATCGTTAGGACTCATGCCGTCTTTAAAATGGAATGGATAAAAAATACTTTCAGTTTGATAAAATAATCTAAACTAACTTGAAAAAGTAAGATAGGTGACTTGCCTGCTCATACAGAGAGCAAAACAAAACAAAACAATTTAGCTGACTGTGGACACTGCATATTCCATGCTTATGTTACTATAGAAATGTATAGAGATGTATATTACCTGTAAAAGATTATATGTTTGCAGGCACCAATTCAGTTAAAGCAGCTCTGACAAGATTCACCTTGAGGATAATGAAAAGAATATTGAGATGCTAAGACACCTTTATCCCAGCATCCTGCCTTATCCAACTTCAGCTAACCCAATAGCTGATTCTCCAGATGTTCATATTTGGGACAGATTCAAAGCAGCTAGTTAGCATGTTACAGCTTTACAGATTGTTCAAGTCAGGACTATAATTGAGCCCTGCACACAGAGACTGGACAGCAAATATTGTAACTTAAAAATTGGGATAGTTTTAGCTCCCTTGTCAAAGATCAAGTGACCATAGCTGTGTGAATTCATTTCTGGATCTTCAATTCTATCCCATTGATCTACCTGTCTGTCATTGTACCAGTACCATGCAGTTTTTATCACAATTGCTCTGTACTACAGCTTAATGTCAGGCATGGTGATTCCACCAGAGGTTCTTTCATTGTTGAGAATAGTTTTTGCCTAGGTTTTTTTATTTTTCCAGATGAAATTGAAAATTGCCCTTTCTATCTCAGTGAAGAATTGAGTTGGAATCTTTATGGGGATTGCATTGAATCTATAGATTGCTTTTGGCAGGATAGACATTTTTACTATATTAATCCTGCTGTTCCATGAGCATGCTGTTCCATCTTCTGAGATTTTCTTCAATTTCTTTCTTCAGAGACTTGAAGTTCTTATCATACAGATCTTTCACTTCCTTAGAGTCACAATAAGGTATTTTATATAATTTGTGCCTATTGTCAAGGGTGTTGATTCGCTAGCTGCATATGTAGCAGAAGATGGCCTAGTCAGCCATCACTGGGAAGAGAGGCCCCTTGGTATTGCAAACTTTATATGCCCCCAATACAGGGGAATGCCAGGGCCAAGAAGCAGGAGTGGGTGGGTGGGGAGCAGGGCGGAGGGAGAGTGTAGGGAAATTTCGGGATAGCGTTTGAAATGTATATAAAGAAAATATCTAATAAAAAATAAATAAAAATATTGGGATAGATGATTTTTTGGTCATTCATAGGGTGATTGACTTTTGTTTTTGCTTTTTTGTTATTGTTGTTTTTGCTTTTTGTTATTGTTGTTTTTGTTGTTGATTTTTTTGTTTTTGTTGTTGCTGTTTTGTTTTTTGAAGGGGTGTTACAAGTTGCTAATGGCCTTGGTCAGCGAATGAAACAAAAGTAAGGGGTTTATTTCTCTCTCTTTTTCTTCCCTCTATCATTCTTTCTCTCTTATATAGTGTTAGGGGAAAAGAGTGAAGAATAGATAAAAAAGAATATAGGGGATATAAGCATAATAGGTTAAAGGGGTATAATATTGTGTCTACTTTTAGGCAAAGAACATTAACAAACCAACATTTTACATTTGGTATGAGCTTTGTACATAGATACAGTTAAGATTATGTTTTATTACAACATAATATGTATATATGTTGCAACTTTATGGTATTGTATCTATGTAATTCTTAAAAATACAAAGTTATGTTTCAGAAATTTGCAATGTGATTTTGAAACTATTTAGATTAAAGAAAAAATGAAAGCTAAAGTTAGTCAATCAAATGTATGGCCATAATAGATAAGAATTTAGTTAGCTATATGAATAGTCTTCATTTAGGTTTCCACAGATATTTTCAAATTTAGGCAGATAGTAGATAGCTGGAAACAAACAATTCAAATATAACATCAATAAATAGATGGTCTTCAAAAACATGAAATTTCTACAGAATATGTTGTTTATAGATGGCTTTATTAATAAAAGGTTTATTTATTTATTTATTTATTTATTCATTCATTTGGCAATATGACATGTCAATTCCTGGCAGTACCACAATTTTACTTTAAAGAGAATAATGAGCTTTGAAGAGTCTCCCTAAACACTTTTCTTCAAATGTGGCAAATGTTGCCTTAGAAAAAAAAAATTAGTAAATTAGGAGCCCTTACCTTAACTTCACAGAGAATGCTGTTCTACCTGGAAAAAATAGATGCTAGAAAGCTGACTGTCAAGTTTTGCAAGGACAACGTAGGCAAATCCATTATAATTCCTGCTTCACAGAAATATCTCTCAGATATTATGGGCCAAAACACTGAACAAGAAGCTCTGATGACTCAAAGAAATTTCGGGTGACTGTGTAGGCAGCCAGATATTTCTGAAATTTCTGTAGTTTTGGAAGCTACTTGTTCCATACTTCATCTCTTCTCAGGTAAAATTTATCCTTTTCAAGTCTCTAATTGGTTGAAGACTAGTTATAGTCTTACAATTAAGTTTAAATTCTTTAGGATTTAAGAAAATGTTTTAAAGTCTTAGAAGGTGTTCTTAGCTTTATACATACAAGTTACATAATTAGTACAAAATTCTAAACTCACCTAGATAGGATAAATAATGGAGTACTTTGGACAACTGTCAAATACGAATGGACTAGACATTATGAATGCAATTCTTACCTGATGATTTTCATAATTGTTCTTATAGTATTTAGTTTATTGATATCAGAGAAAGAGTTCTTTAATGGATGAAGAGAAGGGGAGACCTTGTCGATAGGTCTTATGTAACACATATTTAGATGCTAATTTATAGAAATCATAAGGGTCATCTTAATATATACAGAATCACAACATAAAGGTCATCTTGCAATGAATGTGTGTGTGTGTCTAACTTAAATGCAGTAATTCTAAAAGTCAACGTTAGTGTAGAATATATGAATGAACTTAAGACACTTGCAAGTCTGCATTTTTTGTTTTTTGTTTTTAATGTATATTGTGTGGCACTTATATCTCTCACCATGCCAACCTTTATTCCACCTTAATTCCTTCAAAACTCCCCCAGCCAACATGAGGTAGGAAGGAAAGATTAGAGAGGAAACAGGGTGTAGCCCTCTTGAAATTCTTTCATGCTGAATAGGGGTGTTCATTTATTTTGGGCAAATTCAATCTTTATAGTCAGAATATCTCCAACTTGTTCATTTTGTCATGATCACCAGAAAAAAAAAAAAAAAAAAAAAAAAAAAAACTGTACCAGTAACAAGAACCAACGGTGCACCTTCCTGTTCTTCTTCCTGTTCTTCTTCCTCTTCCTCTTCTTCTTCTTTTCTTCTTTTCTTCTTTCTCCTTTCTCCTTTCTCCTTTCTTCTTCTTCCCAGACATAACTAAATTATTTTGTTTGTTTGTTTTGTTTGTTTATTTGTTAAATTAATTAATTAAAAAAAATTATTAACATTTCAAGTGTTGTCCACTTACCTGGGTTCCCCCTCTTTTCTGGAATTTATACTCTCTCAGACTCTTCAAAATTAAACTGTCTGCAGCTGAAAGAATCTTTCACTGACCAGTATGTTTTGGGCAAATAGTTTGTTGGTGTGGATAATTGAAGCAGTTCAGTATCCCATACTCACTACATAACATTACTGGGGTTTAAAAAAATATAAAAAAAGTCTCATAACATACTTTTCAAAACTATTTTTATTTTATTGTGTGTGTGTTTTGAATGTGTATGCAATATTATGTCTTGTGCCTGTAAAGACCTGGAATAACATCTAATGCTCTGAAACTAGAATTAACTCACCATGTGGTTGATATAGAACAAACCCAGGTTCTTTATAATAATAGTCAGTGCTCTTAAACATTTCACTGCAGAGTAGTCTTCATGTCTGATTTAAAAATATTTATAAACTATCCATAAAACCTACAAATGAGCAATTCTAAAATGTAACAATTATAAAATGGTTGAGAATTATGCTTTATAGAAATATCAAATATAAAAATCCCCATTTTAAAGTCATTAGGAAATCAACTGATACCAGGAGATGAATAAATCCAATCATTTTCTAAAATCACACAAAAGAGACATATTGACATTATTAGGAATGCTCATGGCAACTGGCCAAAATATATTATCAGTGGAATAAACATTAGCACATATACACACAAGTTTATATCTTTGTTCTTCCTCCTCATCCAAATGATTTTAATCACTTGAAATACTCCTACCCTCAAAATTGGATGTCCTTACTTTACATGTACATAATTAATCTCTTTAAACAGATACCCAATCAGATATTCGTTTTACATACCAAATCTTATTTGTGTTTTTCTGTATTTATTATTTGGGTATGTACACATTTTTTTAAATTCATTTGCACTACAGAACCACCAAACAGTCAAGATTTTAAATCACCAAAATCACCTCTAGCAAGGTAATATATTAGTTTTCAGTATTACTCTACCTTTTTTGTTGTTGTTGTTGTTTTACTTAATAAACATTGATACAGTATTATAATGTATGTGTTCAGTACTGTTAAATGGCTCACAAATATTAGGCTCATTAATCTTCAAAATAGCCCTGAAAGGGTTCATGAATATTTTTGTTCTAAAGCCATGGAAATAAAAATTCAGAGCAATTTAGTAATTGAGATAAATATCACATGGTTAATTTGTGATCTGGGATTTAGTTTAGGTGTTCTTTCCTCTATATCTCATGCTTCATTAAAAACAAATGCCTTATTGTTTTTTCCCATGAAAGTAGAGTAACTTTTAATTTGTTGAACATGAATAGTAGCTAGGTATATTAATTTATGTGAAAAGACTAAATGCAAATAAGCATGGATATTAACTAAAGATGGCTTAATCAGTTGTCCTAAAGACCACTTTGCATTGTTGAGAAAGGACTAAAAATTTATAGCAGACTAGAAATTCCGTCATTTATCACTTGTTTTTCTTTTTCTTGTTTGGTGAGTTTGTTTGATGACTCAGGCTAAAGCAAATACAGAATATAAGAAGAGACTTGCTTATGAAATGTCTCATCTAGCATTACTATTAATTTTAAAATGTTTCACTGACTGCATTTAACATTCATGTTTGATATGTCTTGCTATCTTTGTTATTACAAGTATACATTCTAATTCATACTAAAATCATTACTCCAGAGAACTAAATAACCTTATTAAAAAATTGGTACAGAGTTTAAACAAAGAACTCTCAACTGAAGAATATTGAATGGCTGAGAAGCACCTAAAGAAATGTTCAACATACTTAGTCATCAGGGAAACGCAAATCAAAACAATCTTGAGATTCTACCACACACTAGTGAGATTCGCTAAGATCAAAAACTCAGGTGACAGCAGATGGCAAAGATGTGGAGAAAGATGAACACTCCTCCATTGCTGGTGGAATTGCAAGCTGATACAACCACTCTGGAAATCAATCTGGCAGTTCCTCAGAAAACTGTAAATAGTTCTACCTGAGGACCCACTATACGACTCCTGGTATTATAACCAAAAGATGCTCTAACATATAACACTCGTTCCAGTATGTTTATAGCAGTCTTATTTATAATAGCCTGAAGCTGGAAACAACCCAGATGTCTCTCACCCCCCCCAAAAATGGATTCAGGTAATGTAATACAATTACACAATGGAATATTACTCAGCTATTAAAAATGAGGACATCATGAATTGTGCAGGCAAATGGATGAAACTAACAAATATCCTCAGTGACGTAATTCAGCCAAAAAAGAACACACATGATATGTACTCACTGATAAGTGGATATTAGCTCCAAAGTTCAGAGTGCCCACAATACAACTCACAGTACATATGAAGTTTCAGAAGAAGGAAGAGCAAAGTGTGTATGCTTAAATCTTATTTAGAAGGGGACATAAAATAGTCAAAGCAGATAGAGGGAGGAAGGGACATGGGAGGGAGAGAAGAGATGGAAGGAAAAGGTGTGGGCAGGATCAGGTATGGGAAGAGACATGAGAGAAGTACAGAGGGTCAGGAAATTGAACAGAAATATTTAGCAGTGTGTGGTGGGGAACTGGGGACAGCCACTACAAAGTACCAGATGCCAAGGAAGCAAGAGGTTTCCAGGACCCAACGGGGATGACATTAGCTGAAATACCCAAGAAGGAGGAGATATAACCTATAGAGGCCATCTCCAGTATAAAGGCCCAACCCCCACTTGAGGGATGGACACAAACATCTATCTCAAAACTTTTAACCCAGAATTGATCCTATCTAAAGAAATGCAGAGGGGAAAAAAAAACAGAGAAGAAAAGGACCTCCAGAGACTGCCCCACCTAGGGATCCATCCCACCTGCAGACACCAAACCTTGACACTATTGCAATGTCAAAATATGCTTGCTGACAGGAGCCTAATATAGCTATCCCCTGAGTTGTTCTGCCAGCATCTGACTTATACAAATATAGCCAACCATAGGACTGAGCCCAGAGAACTCAATGGAAGAGTTAGAGGAAGGACTAAATGAAGAAACTCAAAGGGATTGCAACCCCAGAGGAAGTACAAAAATATCAACTACACTGACAACTCAGAGCTCTCAGGTACTAAACCAGCAAACAGAGAGTCCACATGGAGGAACTCATGGCTCCAGCTACATATATAGCAGAGGATGGCCTTATCTGGCATCAGTGGGAGGATAGCCCCTTGTTTCTGTGGAGCCTTAATATCCCATTGTAAGGGGATGCTAGAGTGGTGAGGCGTGACCAGGAGATTAGGTGGGGATGCACCCTCACTAACTGGATGAAGGAGTTGTGAATGGAAAAGTGGGAAGAGGGAAAACATTAGAAATGTAAATAAATAAAGTAACCAAAAAAAAAATAATAATAAAGTAAGAATAGATCTTACTAAAAAAATCATTATTGTATGCTTAGCTTTTTTTAAACCTACATTTTTAAAAAAAATATTTTTATTAGGTATTTTCCTCATTTACATTTCCAATTCTATCCCAAAAGTCCCCCATACCCTCCCCCCACTCCCCTACCCACCCACTCCCACTTTTTGGCCCTTGAGTTCCCCTGAACTGGGGCATATAAAGTTTGCAAGTCCAAAGGGCCTCTCTTTCCATTGATGGTGGACTAGGCCATCTTTTGATACATATGCAGGTAGAGTCAAGAGCTCCGGGGTACTGGTTAGCTCATAATGTTGTTCCACCTATAGGGTTGCAGATCCCTTTAGCTCCTTGGGTACTTTCTCTAGCTCTTCCATTGGGGGTCCTGTGATCCATCCAATAGCTGACTGTGAGCATCCACTTCTGTTTGCTAGGCCCTGGCATAGTCTCACAAGAGACAGCTATATCTGGGTCCTTTCAGCAAAATCTTGTTAGTGTATGCAATGGTGTCAGCGTTTGGAAGCTGATTATCGGATGGATCCCCGGATATGGCAGTCTCTAGATGGTCCATCCTTTCGTCACAGCTCCAAACTTTGTCTCTGTAACTCCTTCCATGGGTGTTTTGTTCCCAATTCTAAGAAGGGGCGAAGTGTCCACACTTTGGTCTTCATTCTTCTTGAGTTTCATGCATTTAGCAAATTGTATCTCATATCTTAGGTATCCTAAGTTTCTCGGCTAATATCCACTTATCAGTGAGTACATATTATGTGAGTTCCTTTGTGATTGGGTTACCTCACTCAGGATGATGCCCTCCAGGTCCATCCATTTACCTAGGAATTTCATAAATTCATTCTTTTTAATAGCTGAGTAGTACTCTATTGTGTAAATGTACCACATTTTCTGTATCCATTCCTCTGTTGAGGGGCATCTGGGTTCTTTCAAGCTTCTGGCTATTATAAAGAAGGCTGGGTTCTCAAATCCTTTGATTTTGCTCTCCTTTGATGCTTCATTCAGAAGTAGAGGAGAAAGTATGTTAAATATGAAAAGGAAATGTAGACCTGTTTAGAAGTAACTCATTGTGGCAATTCCAATCTCTATTTGTCAAGATACCAGCAGTTGATTTCAGTAGTGTCAGAATACCAAATATGAACCAGCAGTGTCAGCACAATGAAGCAGAAACCACCAGGCTTCTGCCAAATTGTCAGGAATCAGCAGGAACAATCAGGACCAACCAGTCTTCCAGGACTTCTCTACAGTGCCTCTCTCAAGGATGCTAAGATAAGAGAGGTTGGGAGACCAAAAAAGTCTGGCAAAACTAGCTATGCAAGCTCTCTGTCACTATCCATTTAGTCCTATGTATACATTCTACAAACATCATGTGTCCTCCCATGGACTGGTCTTGCCGCAGAAAAACACCAAATGAGCATGAATCAGCCTTAGCGTGTGAGTCTGTATCATATGAGCCAACCAGACACTTCCACTTCACATTATATTCCTCTAAGGATGTTCTACAAATCTAACTCATTCTTAAATGAACTTATTTAACTTAATGCAGAATTATGCAACAAAGTACAGGAACATATTGAAATTCTGGAAAGTGAAAATCTATGAGAATCAGGCAGGCTTTCTCACTTCACTTAAGCAATATTTTGCAAATCCAGGAATCTGGAAAATCAATGGCCATGAAAACCATCCCAGGTAATGGCTTCCTGGCATTAGCCTGGCATATTATGAAAAATGACTTTCACTGATACTTGGAGAATGAGTTTTTAAAAGAGATTTATAAAATGTTCATAGTTTAGAGCTTAAGACATAGAGATCAAACAGTTATGCATAGGAAAAGCAGTTCCTAAAACCTGGGCTCCCAAGGAAGGAATCACTTAAGAGTTCCCACAGCTTTCTAGGTTTAGGATGGTCCATGAGCTAGTGACCGATGAACGCTGATTCCCTAGAAAACGTTAACTTTACTGTGGTAATATCTATTTTCTTACCAGAATAAAATTGATCAGAAGTCAGTGTAATGCCCTTGTCTAGGTCTGCATCTTTCCTGGGTTTATTTGTAGCATTTTCATAAGGGAATCATGAATGTCAATGAAAGTAAATATGTTAAGCTGTAGTATAATGTAATCTGGACATACAAAATAGGTTTATTTCAACTGCATAAAGAAATAAAAGGAGAAAAATTTAAAAATTAAGCAATGATAAAGTTTAGGCAACAAGTAGAATTTTATTGGACTTTAAAAATAATCATAGGAGCCAGTAAGCTACAAATATTACCTGATTTCAGGGTCAAGGAAAAGTGAAAAAGCAACAATAATAAAAGTAAGAACAGGGAAAGCCATGCCTTTTGTTAAACTGCTTTGAAGTCAGTTAACATGATGACTTTGGGAGGACAAGTGTTAGAAAAGATAAAAGTATTATGGAAAGCATGCTTAGAAAAGAGACAAAAGAAAAAATAAACATTTTGTTTTTGTAAGTAATTCATAAAGGCAGGCAGATAACTTGTAAGAGTCTATGTTATGATATCAGGAAGTCTGAGAAAGAAAAGTATAGTCTGTTTCTCTCACATGTATACATGCTGTATGTGTTTGTGTATGGATGTGTGTGTGTGTGTGTGTGTGTGTGTGTGTGTGTGTGTGTGTATGTGTGTGTGTGTGTGTGTGTGTGTGTGTGTGTGTGTGTGTGTGTTATAGAAATTACTTTAACCTTGGCCTAGAGTTTCTAAAATCAGCACAAGCTCTGGAAGAATACCTATCCTCCATGTTATTAGAAACGACATTCCCATTGATAACCCCAAGTTATTTACTACTACGTAATATCTAGGCTGCTCCTAACTCCAATTGGCTAGCACACAAGGCAACATTTTCCTTCTTTCTTTCTTTTTTAATTGGATATTTTTAACTGCTTATTCAAAGGTGTTCACTCTATCACCTCCTACCTCCAGGTTTCTTCCTTTCTGAGTCTAGTCCTGACTTTTTGAGAATATGAACACTAAGATGAAAGTTTGAGCCAAAAATCCCTTTCCTGTCCAAGTTGTTTTGTTCACGATGTTTCACCACAGCAATTATAACCCACCCACTCCTGCCTCCCCACCCTGACATTATCCTACCCTGGGGCATCAAGCCTTCACAGGACCAAGGGCGTCTACTCCCATTAGTGCCCAAAAAGGCCATTCTCTGCTACATATTCAGCTGGAGCCATGGGTCCCTCCATTTGTACTCTTTGGTTGGTGGTTTAGTCCCTGAGAGCTCCTTCCATCTGGGACTCTGTGCTCAGTCTGTGAGCATCCACCTCTGTATTTGTTAGGCTCTGGCAGAGTCTCTCAGGAGACAGCTATATCAGGTTCCTGATGGATCCCCATGTAGGTCAGGCTCTGGATGACCTTTCCTTCACTATCTGCTCCACACTCTGTCTCCATATTTCCTCTTGTGAGTATTTTGTTCCCCCTTCTAAGAAGGACTAAAACATCCACCCTTTGATCTTCCTTCTTCTTGAGCTTCATGTAGTTTGTGAATTGTATCTTGGTTATTCCTAGAGTTTAGTCTAATATCCACTTATCAGTGAGTGCATACCATGTGTGTTCTTTTGTGATGAGGTTACCTCACTCAGGATGATATTTTCTAGATTCATCCATTTGCCTAAGAATTTCATGAAGTCATTATTTTTAGTAGCGGAGTAGTACTCCATTGTGTAAATGTACCATATTTTCTGTATCCATTCCTCTGTTGAAGGACATGTGGGTTCTTTCCAGCTTCTGACTACTGTAAATAAATATAAATATGCTATGAACATCATGGAACATCTATATCACGGCTTCTCCTTCATCCTCTTGAATGTTTCCTTCCTTTCCTTGTCCTACTCCATCCCCAACCCTGGAAAACTTAACCCCAACTATGTACCCTGTACCCTCTGCCCAGATATTATTTATTTTAGGCATCCTTATTTTCCAATCTGAAGTAATTTGAGTGCAGGGTCCTGGTGGCTTCAGGTAGATTCTAGGTCTTGGGGGCTTGCACTTATGATTATAATAGTCAGTAAAAGACAAAACCTCAACATATATGTGTGTGTGGTGTGTGTGTGTGTGTGTGTGTGTGTGTGTGTGTGTGTGTGTGTGTGTGTGTGTGTGAATTTATAGTATTATAGTGTTACAGATACAGAGAAGGAATACAGTATGGAAAAAGGAGAGAGACATTATATACTGGAATAAAATGTCTTTGTATTCTATCTGGTTATCTTCTGGCCATGCAAGCCTAGGAATTAGATAGGCCATCTTGACTCTCCCTATTCTCCATGATCAATTCTGAAGTTTCTCCCCCAGCCTTGTAGCACACCTCTTCCAGGGTCCTGTACTCATTCTCAGCCTCCATTTCCTCAATACTCTTTGGAATCTCATTGCTCCTTTCTTCCTTCCCACAGTGCCTTTCAGATACCTCACTTCTAGACCATCCCCATTCCTTTCTGCCAGTCCTCAAAACCTCGAAACACTTTCTAGCAGACACCTCCTGTGAACACGTCTGGGAAGAAATCATAAACACGATCAAACAAGTAACCCATAGTCACCACATCCCTAAGGTCCTGAGTGGAAAATAGAATCCAAGAAATGCAGCACTCTCTGTCTTTGCAAACTTTATTTCAACCTTACCCAGATTAGAGTCATTTGAGAGTAAAATTGAAGAACTGACAAAATCCCTCCATAAAATCAGTTAGTAGGCAATCCCCTAGACAATTTTCATTTTCTTAACTATTGATTGATTTGGGACAGAATTGCCTATTGTGGGTGGGGACATCTCTGGGCTAATGGTTCAGAGTTCTCTAAAATAAGACTGAGAGAGCTATAGGGAGCAAGCTGATAAACATCACTCTTCTGTGGCCTCTTCATCACCTCCGACCTCCACATGTCTTGTCTGCTGAGTCCAGTTCTGATTTTTTTAGATGACGCACACTAAGATGGAAGTATGAGCCAAATATCCCTTTCCTGTCCAAGTTGTTTTATTCATGATGTTTCACCAGAGCACTTGTAACCCTACTAAAATATTATCTCATCAAGGACATGACCATATCTCACCACATAGAATTACAATAATCTCTAATTCAGATGCTTAGACACCAAAGCAAAATCACTACAACTAACTTGCAATCAAGTATATATATCAAGTATATATATATATATATATATATATATATATATATATATATATAGTCATAAACCCTCCTACAATAGATATTGACAAATGTAATAGAAGTGAAGCGTATGACAGGAATATCAAATTATACATTATGAATTTGCTCATGAGCTCCTTTTTGCTTTATGATATGTTCCCTGTTGCAAATTTGCAATAAATATCTATAGTTAGTGGATCATTTGGTATAACATTGGCCAGGGTTGCATGTAAGGAAATGAGCTTACAGGCAGTTGCTCTTTGTGTCTGAACACATTGGAAATTTGCTGCCTTTCTAGTAACCCTGTAGAGAGTCTTTGTAATAATCTTTAAATATGGTATGTGGTTTCTCTAGGGTGCAAACATAGCAACCAGGAGCTGTATCTGAGTTTTGTCCCTGGGTGGTGGGATTAAAGCTCTACAGGAGCACTACCACCTTGTTTACTGTAACACTAGAATTTAGAAACCAACTAATTTATAGTGTTCTGTTTAACTGCATGGGCTACCACTGCCCTGTTCAAATATTTTATCTTAGTTCTAAGTTACTCTAACTTTTAGATATTTAGAAAGCACTTTTTAATGTAGCAACCCTTTGAACTCACTTGAAGCATTTTAAATCTCTTAACTGTATTTTTAATCCCAAACAACAAAAACATTCTTTTAATATTTAGAGAACTCAGAAGATATTGTCCAAGATGGTGTGAATCATATGCCAATCTACAGTCTAATATCCTAACATAAAATTAAGATATGTAGTTTAGAAAACAATTTTTCATTTTATGCCAGTAAGGCAAGGGTGCCTTTGGTAAATTAGCATTCTCTTCTAATGTTAAAGACCATTGTTTCACCTACACAGGCTTGTAAGTTAACAATTTTAAAAGTATGGTGATTGTATGTTTGAAAGACCAATAGCTAGTGTGTTCTGCCTATGTATACCCTGAATGGTCTATGCCTCTTTTTTCATAATACCTCTTACATTTTTTCCCTCAGGAGCATTTTTTATGGTATGTTTATGATTTTGGAGAAATTTAAATTTGTGTTTTCTATTTTTGCAACAAATCATGTCCCTATAAATTCAGGGTTATATTAGCAACAAGTAGCTTTACTTTTGCTATTTATTCTACTATACATGATTCATTCTGTACTTTGTTTTACCCAAGGTAAAGTTCCAAGGATGCAGCCAATCTGGATGCCAAGGTTTTGGTGAAATTACTGTGACATTGGCTTCAATTTCAATGTCAGTTATTTGTAGTTTAAACTTTACTCTCTGATCATTTATAGCAGATTGCTAAAATACTTGTTTCCATGTATTTCCTGACGTTTTTGTTTAATCTACTGAAGCTGTTCTGTCTTCAATTACATCCAGTGTAGTGCTGATTTTAACAACAGGCATGCAACCTTTAATTGCTCTGTAGACTTGTTACTCTGATACTGACAGGGAAAGAGTGGATTAAAGATTATATAGGGGCCTATAGGAGGGCCTCTTAGATCATTCCTGATGGCGAAGGATTATCTTGCCTGTCCCTTTTGAATTGTATTTATTATTCCACTGCCAGCCTTTGCCATACCTTCTGCATAGTCCAGAAGTTTTCTTTTTAAATTATTTCTAGGAAAATCAAAACATTGTTTCTAGGAAAGACTTTATTACAACATCTGACATTTTTATATTTCTTAAAACTTTTAGAAATTGCTCTATCATAGAAGTATAATACATATGAGTTCCAATATCAGCCATATTGCTAATACATTCACAGATAGGTGCTGGTTTTGCCTTTAAAGACCTAGCCATGCTTTTGCCTTCTGAATTAGCATTTTAAAAGCCAAAAATTCAATTAATATCTGTCTGATTTTGAGCCTGACACTATTCTATTACAGCTGACATTAATCTTTGTGAAACAAATCAGTGAAAGCTTCTTGGGGCCTTCTATAATTTTAGAAAATGACTTAGACCTATTTCTTCAATCTTCAAAATTGTCTCAAGCTTTTAAAGCTGCTGGACAACAAAGCAACAAGGTGTGATCATCAATTCTAGCTACTTTTATAACTCACAATATTGGTCTTCAGCCAGCAACTGGTCTTATAAAACATTATTATCTCTAGACCAATTACATTCTTCTATGGCCCTAGCTTCCTCTTTCCACCATGCTCATCATTGTAACTGAGGACCAACTTCTGATACTGCTTTTGCCAAATCTTTCCAGTCTTAGGGTATAGTTTTTGTTTGTTTTTTTCTTTTTTAAATACTCTCTGAATTTAAGATTTACTTAACATAGGGTGAATGAAACCATGTGATTGCTTCCATAATCTTGTCAAATATAATGTCTGTAAGTTTTCACTTAAGTTTCTCATAACCTTGGCAGGTTGTTTGCAGGTCGTTTTTGTTTAACTGGATAAACTAAGGTTAATTTTCTGAAAATCTCTGGCCACTATTCTTCTATTCATCCTGTGGTGGATCAGTGGGTTCTTACTTAAGTTCCTGTCTGTGCCTGAGTACTTCTCTTATTCTTTCTTTCTTTCTTTCCTTCTTTCTTTCTTTCTTTCTTTCTTTCTTTCTTTCTTTCTTTCTTTCCTTCCTTCCTTCCTTCCTTCCTTCCTTCCTTCTTTCTTTCTTTCTTTCTTTCTTTCTTTCTTTCTTTCTTTCTTTCTTTCTTTCTTTTTTCCTTCCTTCCTTCCTTCCTTCCTTCCTTCCTTTCTTTCTTCTTTTTTCTTTTCCTATTTTGCAAAGTAGCAAATTGCCTTTTTTTTTTTTTTTGGTATGTATCCACAGTCACCATTTAGTGGTCCTGAACAGAGTGGGTAATGAGTCAATGAGTCAGGAGGCCAGGCCCACTGATCTGCAAATGATCTGCAAACATAGTAACATAGAGCTCCTCCCAGTCCCTACAGATCCTGTGAGGAGCAACACTGAAACCTGAGTCTGCAGGGTCATGGTCTTGTGTTTCAGATTTCAGGCTCCATATCAGACTTGATGGGTGGCCAGGGTGACTCGAGGGCCCTGTTCAAACCTCTTCAATGTGTAAAAGCAAAGCAATTATGGGAAAAGGAACCAACTCAGAACCATGTGCACTGAGGACTCTCCTCATGGCCTTTCATTAGGCATATATCCACCAAGGAACCTGAGTGCTGGCCCATATGAGTAGCTCTGTGACTACTCTGTTTACCTTTAGACCTGAGCTCAAAGTTCGAGGACTGATGGAGGCAGCAGGGCAAAGGACCCTGCTCTCCCTTTCTAGGCTGGTGGCAGGTGAATGCATATAGTCCGGAGCTAGGTGAGGAAGGCCAGGTTCTTCCAAACTCATCTCATGGCTTCTGGTCACAGCAAGTGTTGGGTGGTGACAGGCAATGAGGAAGTTGAGGAGAGGAGAGAACCACCACTTGATTAAGATGGGAAGATGGGAAGCCCTGAATTCCTCACCCACAGCCAATTTCAGAGTGAGGGAAGGGTTATAATCTAAGCTTTGGCCAAGGGTGGGAGTGCAGGAATGGGGGCCATAGCTTAAATGGAGCATCATTCAAGACTTAAGAAAGCAGGGATGCAGCTAAAGAGCCCAAAGCCCAGTAGTAGTTAGTCCCATGACTGATACCTGAAGCCTTCCATCTATTTAAGGGCCACCACACAGCTGTAGCAGAGGGCAGGGAAGGCAAAGGCAGGCCCAGGCCAAGTGCCAGTAGAAGGTGATTGTGTGATGTGTCTGTTCACTGTTGCTTATTGCTCCCAAAGAAAACTGATTTCAACACACCTTCTTGATCCCAAAGTTCAACCAGGCAGACAGCGGTTACAATAGACAGGTAATGTTACATACCACAACTTAGGTATTTCAAATGGATGAGAAGTTAGTATCAGAGCAGTGTCTCAGGATGAAGTCTGAGAGGAGTTTCCCCTCCAGAACTTTGAGGTCTACAGATGTGTCTGTAAGGCAAAAGACACCATCGATAAGACAAAAAGGCCACCAACAGATTGGGAAAAGATCTTTACCTATCCTAAATCAGATAGAGGACTAATATCCAATATATATAAAGAACTCAAGAAGGTGGACTCCAGAAAATTAAATAACCCCATTAAAAAATGGGGCTCAGACCTAAACAAAGAATTCTCACCTGAGGAATACTGAATGGCTCAGAAACACTGGGAAAAATGTTCAGCATTCTCAATCATCAGGGAAATACAAATCAAAACAACCCTGAGATTCCATCTCACACCAGTCAGAATGGCTAAGATCAAAAATTCAGGTGACAGCAGATGCTGGCGTGGATGTGGAGAAAGAGGACCACTCCTCCATTGTTGGTGGGATTGCAAGCTTGTACAACCACTCTGGAAAGCATTCTGGCAGTTTCTCAGAAAATTGGACATTGGTACTACCAGAGGATCCTGCAATACCTCTCCTGGGCATATATCCAGAAGATGCTCCAACTAATAAGAAAGAAACATGCTCCACTATGTTCATAGCAGCCTTATTTATAATAGCCAGAAGCTGGAAAGAACCCAGATGCTCCTCAACAGAGAAATGGATAAAAAAAATGTGGTACATTTACACACTGGAGTAGTACTCAGCTATTAAAAAGAATGAATTTATGAAATTCCTAGGCAAATGGTTGGACCTGGAGGGCATTATCCTGAGTGAGGTAACCCAATCACAAAAGAACTCAAATGATATGTACTCACTGATAAGTGGATATTATCCCAGAAACTTAGAATACCCAAGATATAAGTTACAATTTGCAAAACACATGAAACTCAAGAAGAACGAAGACCAAAGTGTGGAAACTTTGCCCCTTCTTAGAATTGGGAACAAAACACCCATGGAAGGAGTTGCAGAGACAACGTTTGGAGCTGAGGCAAAAGGATGGACCATCTAGAGACTGCCATATCCAGGGATCCATCCCATAATCAGCCTCCAAACTCTGACACCATTGCATACACTAGCAAGATTGTGCTGATAGGACCCTGATATAGCTGTTTCTAGTAAGACTATGCTGGGGCCTAGCAAACACATAAGTGGATGCTCACAGTCAGCTATTGGATGTATCACTGGGCCCCCAATGGAGGAGCTAGAGAAAATACTCAAGGAGCTAAAGGGATCTGCAACCCTATAGGTGGAACAACATTATGAATTAAGCAGTACCCCGGAGCTCTTGACTCTAGCTGCATATGTATCAAAAGATGGCCTGGAAAGAGAGGCCCATTGGACTTGCAAACTTTATATGCCCCAGTACAGGGGAACGCCAGGGCCAAAAAGTGGGAGTGGGTGGATAGGGGTTTGGGGGAGGGTATGGGGGACTTTTGGGATAGCATTGGAAATGTAAATGAGGAAAATGCCTAATTTTTTTAAAAAAAGAAAATTTACTAGTATGGAAAATGAAGACTTGAGTTGGATTGGAAGGGGAAGCCAGGGCCTTGGCGACTAATTGCTTTAACAGTGTTCTTCTGGTAGCTGTGGCAGCTTCATGTTCTCTTTTAACATCATTAAGCTCCACAGTTCCTGTAGTATAACTGATGCTATGGGAATTCTGCCACTTTGCCAGCACTGCCGTGGCTCTTGAATCCACCACTCCATTCAAACCGTTGAGGCTGTTCATATTGACTCTTGTTACAAATCTTACAGACAGGGATGCTTTTGTGTATTTAGGCCCACATTGTATTTTAAGGCTGTCTATTATGTTTTCATATACTGTTCATGTGGGTACAATTATCATCCCTGTGTATCTTGTAAATCTCATGTCCTCATTGTCCTCCAGACCCCAGCTAACTGCGGTTGCCTACTCTTATCTTGCCTTCTTCCAACTCTTCCAACAGTCGGGAATTTTGAGGGACTTTTACTCCCCAGCCTGGGGAGGCTGACATCTTGCATCTCTGTCTCTCCACTTTTCTTATTTTCATCTATAAGTCTTTATATATCTTGTACCTTATCAACACATTTTTCATACTTAGCATAATTATTAAACCACTATTTCATATTTGGTGCAAAGTGGCTATTAAGGGCATAATATGGGCTATCAAACTTATAGTAATTATAAATGGTATTATGTCAATCTTAAGACACTTTTTTTTTCATTTTCTGCTTTGATTTTTCAAGCCATCTAAAGAAGCACTATATGGGATTCTATTGTCCCATATTATAATTTTTTCCATCCTTCACATTAGAAGGGTTGTTCCTTTTACTATTACTTAGTTCTATCCTTGAGGACTTCCCAGGTATATTAACAAGTCTGATGGCGTCTCAGTTTGTCCTAGTTGGCAGGATTTATGGATCTCTGAGGTCATGCACTGTGCTGGAGCACCAAGCGTTGTTATTTCATAAAAAGGTCTCAATCATTTGGTTTTACCAATGAAAACTCAGGAACCAGATGATGAGGCAGAAGCCTGCTAGCTCAGAGAGACAAAGAAAGTATCCCAGCTGACATTCGTTCTTATCTGATATCCCAGAAGGGATGATTCTTTCTTTCACCATCTCAAAAACCTACTTTAACCTGAATGGCTCCCCTTTCTAATTCCTGTATGTCTCTCAATCCATCTTTATGACTGTCTTACACTCTATGATTTTTTTCTTAATAATCATATGTTAAATTCCTGTCAACCTTTTGCTTGTTCCAACTCATGACCTGTGGTTGATGTTATTTAATCATTGTAAGAATATTTAGGCAGAAATCTCTTGGAATAAAGTTATGTGCCAAGGCTGAGCCACACCATAACTAAAAACAGTATTGTAGAGTAAGTAACACAATCTTGGGCAGGGATGTATCACAATGTGATAAAATATACTGAAAAAAAAAACAACTCTAGAATGAAAATGAAGAAATACTCAAAGTAAATGGCATCAAGAAACAAGCTCATGTAGCCATTTTAATATCTTACAAAATAAATTACAAGTCAAAAAGTCTCAGAAGACATAGAGAAGAACAATCCAATTATAAACATTTATGTGCCAAAAACAAGGCATCCACATTCATAAAAGGAACATTACTACAGCTAAAACCACATACTGACCATCAAACAGTGATAATGGGAGACTTCAGGACACAACATTCACAAACCGGTATGTCATCTAGTCACAAGAATTAACAGAAATGCTGGAGTGACATGATGTCATAAATCAAATGGATCTAAAGGTCATTTACTGAACATTTTACTCAAATACAAATAAATTTACCTTGTTCACGGAAGCTCATGAAACTTTCTCCAAAATTAAGCACAGTTTTGGATATGAAGGAAGTCTGAAAACATTCAAGAAATTTGAAATAATACCTTGCATCCAATCAACAATTAAAGCTGAATGACAACAACCTCAGAAACCAGTAAAAGCTTATAAAACCATGGAAACAGAACCATTCACTACTAAATAATAGATGGGTCCCCCAAAAAATAATAAAGAAGTTTATAATTTTCTAGAATTAAATGAAATAAAATTTTAGAATTTCTAGAATTGAATGAAAATTATACTATCAATCCAAATCTACGGAACACAGTGAAGGAAGTTTAAAGAAGAAATGTCATAGAACTAAGGGCCAATACCCCTCCCCCCCCCCAAAAAAAGAAAGGCATTGGCAGGATAACCTACTATTTACAGCACAACTGAAAGTTATAAAGGAAGAAAAGAAATATCACTGAAATGGAGTAGATTTCAAGAAGCAATCTATTTCTATGTTGGAATCCAAGTAGAAAAACAAAACAAATGAACAAATCATTTCGAAATATAATTTTCCGGGGGTGGTGGTGGTGGTGGTGCACACCTTTAATCCCAGCACTTGGGAGGCAGAGGCAGGCAGATTTCTGAGTTCGAGGCCAGCCTGGTCTACAAAGTAAGTGCCAGGACAGCCAGGGTTACACCAAGAGACCCTGTCTAGAAAAAAGCAAACAAACAAACAAACAAACAAACAAAACAAACAAAAAGAAATATAAATGAAAGTTACAGGACAGACTTTGAAAAAAATCTGTAAAGTTGATAAAGCCTTAGCCAAATTTACTAAATTTTGGAGAAAGAATATCTATATTAAAAATATACAACAAGGAGATCCTAAGGAACACAAGGACAAAATTTAAAAATTCAATTACAACTAAATTTGATAAATTTCTTTTTTTGTTGTTGTTTTTCATTATTTATTGGTTATTTTGTTTACATTTCAAATGTTATCCCAGTTCCAATTTCCCCTCCACAAACCCTCATCCTCTCCTCCTCCCCCTGCCTCTATAAGGGTGCTCCCCCACCTGCCCACACACACCTGTTTCAGCACCTTAGCATTCTCCTACCCTGGATCATCGAGCCTCCGCAGAACCAAGGTCATCCAGGTATTGCAGGCTCCTTCCCATAGTGTGGGCCTTAAGTTAGAATCTTCATTGGTTGTCCACTTGCACATGTTCTATGTCTCTATTTCCCCAGTAAAAATTGATAGTTGTGGTTTGATGTATACAAAATATTAAGGTTAAATCAATATCAGATAGGCATTTTAAACAGATCTATAATCCATACTCAAACAGAAGTACCCATTTAAATTCTTGCTAATAAAGCCCAGAGTCAGATAGATTCAGTGCACAATCATACCAGAGTCTCAGTTAATAATTAACACCAAAACTCTTCAAATTATTCTTCAAAATAGAAGAAACATTACTCAGTTATTTTCATAATCCCTTAATTATAGTGATATCCAAACAAAAAAGGTTGAACAAAGAAAATTAACTGCAGAAAATTAATTATTGTTCATTTTTTAAATGAACATTGATGCAAAACTTTTCACGTAAACATTTGAAAACCAAATCCATAAACGCATCCTGAAGATCATCCACCATGACCATATAAGATACATATAATGATTCAACATAAATAAACCAATGCATATAATCTACCATATAAGCAATCTGAAAGATGAAAGCACATGTCATCTCATTAGATGCAGAAACTACCTATGACAAAATCCAACACTGTTTCTTGCTAAAATCCTGGGGAGACTGGAGATGCAAGGGACATAACAAACACAATAAAAATGATTTATGAGAAGCCCATCACTAACATCTTCCTAAATGTAAATAAATTCCAACCATTTACCCTAGAATAAAGAGCAAGACAAGGAACAATAATTAAAAACTTCATGTCTATTCAAAATAAAACTTGAAGCATTAGCTAAAGCATAAGTGAAATTAAAAGAGATCAAATGGATACAAACAGGAAAGTAATAACTCAAAACATCTACACTTGCATATAATATGATAACATGAGTGACCCTACAAATTTCTCAAGGAAACATTTACGTCTGATAAATGTAAGTAGCAAAGTAGCAGGGTATAATATTAATACACAAAATAAGTAGCCTTTCTATATAAGATGGCAGGTACTGAGAATGAAATTAAGGAAGTAAGACCTTTATAATAGCCTGCAAAACCAAATGTAGAATATAGTATCAGGAGGAAATGTTAGCCAAGCAATAGACTTATACAATAAAGTTTTGAAAAATTGAAGAAGAAAGTAGAGAGTTGAAAGAACTGAAATTGACAGTGTGGATTTTAGTAGCTAGCAAATAGAGAAAGATCTTGGAGAAGTTGAGGAAAGGAAAACTGTAATATGAATATACTGTATAAAAATCTATTTTTATTAAAATAAATATATTAAATAACTAAAAATGGATATCAAGAAAACAAGTAACAATTTAAATGAAAAACAGATGTAAACAGAACATTTTCAAAACATAAAAATATCTCAGGAACATTTACAGAAACAGGAAAATGCAAATCAAATCTACATAGATGCTCCATTTTACCAGTCTAATTTTGTGTTGTCATGGGGTTTCTGTATGGGAAAATATGTATTACTTTGAGACTGTATTTTTTTTTCTTGTGCATTTTCTTTGGCTCACATTTTTTTAAATTTGTGTTGTCTTATTCTAGTTTGTTTGTTTTTAATGTTACAGCACTTTTGGCTGCTTGTTGATTCTATTACGAGGAAAAAAAAAGAGGGTGTGGATTTGGTTTGGTAGGGAAATGTAAGAATCTGGAAGAAGTTATAGGGGATGTGTAATCAGAATATATTATGTGTAATAAATCTATTGTTAAATAAAATGTTAAAGAACCATAAAAGAAAATGTCTTCCTTAATCCAATTAGAGCAAAATGAACATAGGCTAATGTAAAAGAACATAAAATTTTAAGAAAATATTAAGTATTTGTTTATATCAGATTTGAAAATAAAGTATACCTTCTTCACTAGAAAGCTTGTCTTACTACATACAACTATTGGGACTCATTTAATGTCTGAGCTGCTTTCTAACAGAACTGCATCTGTTTGTTTTATCATGGTACACTTTGTGTATAGAGCAATGTATGCTTCTTGAGTAATTGAATGAGATGCTACTTTGTAAAGTATATGATATTTCTTATTTCTATAATGTACTTGATACAAGCAATTTCTAAAAAGATTATGTCCAGTTCAGATCACTGTAGGCTTAACTGTTCACACAGCTTTTGGACTGGTGATATGCAGTGCATCATGGCAGAGATCAAAGATGGAATATCAAAGACATTAAAAGAAAATAATGTATTCTCATTATTCTTTTCTAGGTGCTGTCCCCTAAATCAAATGGACCTCCAGTAGAACCCACATTTAAAAGTCCCCACCTCCATTCTGTCAAAGGTACCACAGAGTAACCTTCATTTCTCATAAGTGGGACTTTAATGCACACACAAACTATGAACACATATATTTGTTAGTTTTCAGGCTTTTTTTTTTAAAAAAATAGAACTCATCTAAGTTACCTAACAGTTTTAAATGTTCTAAGAAAAGCATAAACTTAAATGTCACCTTAAATCATTTTAGATGGTAATGAGTTAAGAATAAGTGATTTAATCATCTTTATTAAAGATTATAGGCCCATATATAGGATGGTTTTTAGAAGACAAGGGGTAGATCTTAAGAACAGTTTCTTACGGAGGTGGAGTGGGCATCTAGAGAAAGATCACTTTGAACGAAACTTGTTCATCTTAGATGTAATTAACCTCCATGAGTCATTTGCATTATTAATGTGCTGGGAATATTATTGTTCTAATATGTCTGTAGTTCTATTAATATCTCCTACACTAAATAAATAAATAATGGTTGTGTAATATGACAGTTGATTTAACTATTCAGTGTAGACCTTTTCCCTTTCTGTGAGTTTATTAAATACAAAGTAGGATAAATGCTATTTCCTGACATGTTTTGAATCTTAGTAATAATAAAAGCAATCATTTTATTAAAATGACTTGAAGACAAGGATCTACAATTAAAAGTGACTTTTTCTTCTTTGTAGTATTTAAGCTTTTCTACTAGTTTAAAGTAAGTTTTATGAGAGAAGCAGTATTGATCATAAACTTAGTTTTAACAAAATTAAAATGTTCATGGATTTACCTATTTAATTGTGTGTGTGTGTGTGTGTGTGTGTGTGTGTGTGTGTGTGTGTTTACAGGTTAAATGAGAAAAGTTAAAGGCTGAGTTTGAAAGGTCCCATTTATATATATTTGTGTACTTTTAGTCGGGGTAGTCTATTACTTTTTCAGTATTAATATGGTGAGTTGTTTTGCTTTGTTTTGTTTTTTTGTGAGACAGGGTTTCTCTGTGTATCCCTGGCTGTCCTGGAACTCAATCTGTAGACCAGGCTGTCCTCGAACTCAGAAATCCCCCTGCCTCTGTCCCCAAGTGCTGGGATTAAAGGTCTGTGCCCCCACTTCCTAGCCAATATGGTGGTTTTACAAATAAAACTCATTGGGCATTTCACTGTTCTTAAAACTGGTGAGTTAATCCCTCAAGCTAATTTCTGGCTATAAATCCTAATTCTGGTTATGCATGCATTAAACTATAATGTCTTTGTAGATCAGAGACTATATCTAAATTCCATAAACTAATTTTGGAAATTAATTAATGAAAGTAAATTTTTGTTTCCTTCCAATGATTTCCTGGCATTATGGAACATATTATTAATTCTACTTCATATAGATATTTTAAAAGTAATTTTTAAATAAAGGAAAACTAAACAGTTTTCTGAATACTTATAATTTATCAGAAAATATTATTCAAAACTATTCTTTATGATAAATACATATATACAATTTTGTAATCATCCTACTCTGCAGTAGATTACTAGAATTTCTTGTATTAAACTATAACATAAGGACTACCTATTACTACCAATTCTCTTCCCTCTGATATCCTCAAACTCCTGTAACTACAATTCTAATACTAATTTATTTATAAAATTATTTAAATAACATGGTACTTTTCTGACTTTTCATGGTCTTTCACACTCAGCATGGTATTTTCAAAATCTTCCTATTCTACCAAATAATACTATTTAATTTTTTTTTACAGCAGAGATATATTCTTATGTATATATTTGAATTTTTTCTTTATTATTGATCACTTTTGGCACATTGATCGACACTGGTTGGAAACATTTCTTGACTATTATGAGGACTGCTGTAATAAACATAACAGTGAGTACATCTCTTCAAACATCCACTCTTGCTTCCTTTTGGCTATTTATTCAGGAGTAGGATGGAGTTAGTTTTTGATTTATGTTTTTGAGATCTTCACATGTGTTCTTCTAGTAGTTTTATATTTCCAGCTATTAAATTAAGTCCTTTGTGTACTTGGAGTTAATTTTGCCAAAAGTGAGGAGTCTAGTTTCATTATTTTGCAAAAGAATAATTAGTTTTCAGAGGAACAATTATTGAGCAACTTCTTTTATCAATGCTTTTTTCTCTTATAAATTTCCGTGGAAACCAGTTGGATTGAGAGATGTGCTAAATATAAGCACCATTGGTTCATGTGCTGTATTGGCAATGCCTTTATGTGACAGCATTTTGGTACAAACATTAATTACTCAAAACTCTTCCTTGATATTCTGTTGTCTTCCATAAACTTGTATAGACTTTGGTTATTGCTTTATTTTTGTTGCAACCTCTTAAAACTATATGAGTTTATTTCTTTATCAATTTATTGTTTTCTATGCACTTTTCTTGTTTTATTCTACTATATATTCAGGAAAACACATCAATAATCAGAAATAAATAAATATGAATCTTTACATTTTGATTTTTTTTGAAAAGTGTTAATTTAGGGGAAATAATATACTTATTGATACCATACTTTCTATAACTTGAAGATTGCTAATTAGTGTTGAGATTTTATTTTATTTTCTTTATTAATCATTGTATTTTTAAAAATAAAACCAACCAAACAATACATCTTTACAGCATTAAAAGCGTTGAACTTTGGGGGGAATTATGAAGGTAGAGGGCCAACTCTTAATTTAAAATCCTTAAAAGACATGAGACAGTTAGTACAAAAGCAGGCAGAAGATTAGCAAATAGAAGTTCTTTATTCCGTGAATTTAAGAAGGACAATCCTAGGCTCCTGGATACATTAGTAGTCGTGAATCTAAAATATGCTTGGCTTTACATGAAGTTAAATCTGTTACTCAGAACCATGTGATAAACCTCAAATGAACATACTATATGTTCAGACTCAGTTTCAGAGCCAAGTTTCCTGATGTGTCACTTTACTGAAATTTGGTAATGATATAGGAGATATAATATGTAACAATTAGATAAAAAAATTATTTTTTGAAAATATTTTTTTTCTCATATAATACATACCTACCAGTTTCTTCTCTTTCTACTCCTCCAAGTTTCTACCCTCCATCTACCTCCCCCTTCTTGATGTATTCCTTCCTTTCAACAGGCCTAGAAAGACTATATCTAAACAGGACAAAATAAAATACAATAAAACAAGGCAAAGGCTCTCATATTGAGACTGGATAAGGAAGCACAATAGGAGAAGAGTTTGGCAAAAGGAAACAGACTCAGATGCATTCTCTCCCACTGTCAGGAGTCCAACAAAAACACCAAATCCAATAGCCAAATTAAATTTAATTTTCATTATATTCTTGTTTATTTACTTGTTAAATATTATGCCAGTCAATTACACTGGGTTTATGTTGTAATGCAATGTAATGATCAACATTAATTCTGATACAGTGACAATTAGGAGACAATATGCTCTGAGGAATACATAGAAAATGGAATGAAGATAGGTTCAGAATGTCCCACTTTATGGGCAAAATCCAATGAAAAATACAATTAGTACAAATATACTGAAAACTATTAACTACAATTTTAGAAATTAAGTTTAAATACTAGTTTGGGAAAATGCAATAATATGTATAAATAATATGTATACACTTATTATATATGTGTGGGTTTGCATACCTGACTGTTAATAAACATAAAGGACAATGACAAGTAGTGGGCATATTTGTCCATTGTACTCTACCATGTTTTTGAGACATGGTCTCTCACTAAACTTGAAGGTTGTTGATACTCCTACAGGGATGATCAAGAAGCTGTCTATCCACACCTCCCTAGCTCTGGGATTATAAGATTCTGGTACTTTGCCTGTATTTTTAAGTAAGAGTTATGAGAAATTGAATTCAAGCATTCGTGATTACGTGATTAGTGATTATGGAAAACACTTTGGATAAGTAAAAAATATTAGAATCATACTGTTTAAATTTTTAAGTTATACAATAAAAAATTACTATATAAAAGTAGCTAAGGGTGCTATGATACTTGAACAATAACTTTTAATTTCAATTTGTTATTAATCCTGGGTGGTATCTAGAACAATCCTCTAAAAGAACATTTGCATTGATTATTTGATGATGAATGTGCCATGAAGTTTTTTGAAACTATTACTAAATTATTCTGTAATAGTCTAATTGGAATAAGGACTAGAATAACATTTATTAGCAAATTTATATATGGCCAACGTCTAACTTATACCTAGAGTGTAGCTTGAATGTGGTGAATACCTGTGTAGTTATATATTAGACAATCTCAAGTCATTGCATCAGTACATTGAATTACTCAAAAAAAAAAAACTCATAAAATATAAATCCTCTCAAAAACATAACACTGTCTGCCTCAAAATTGGCAAAGCTAACCATAAACATATGACCAGTAGATGATACATTGTATTGAAGTATAAATACATTAGCCATTTTTTGCAATTTTAAATGAAGAAATCAAGATAGAATAGCAGGTATACTTTATAACATAGTTGTACTTAGTATACATCTGAATCCTGTATAAATATGTTCTCCAAGAAAGAGTCAGAGTACTGTTATAAGACAGGAAGACAGAATGAAGTAGGACTTGTGAGTCTTTAATTAGAGTCTTTAATTCTTTATGATTGTTTATGAAGTTATGAAGCCAATAGGTATAATGTAATGGAACAGTGAAATTCCACTACATAGAGGGCACAGTTTTCTGACTATCCCATTAGAGCTCACAAAATATATAGCCTAATGTATATATGAAGAGAATGCCTAAATTTCCTCTTCTGACATAAACATTTATCTAGTAATTAACTTATGCTTTAATGTGCATCCAATTCAAGAAAAACAACAGGATTTTTACAAGTTTATATTTTTAATACTCATTATTTAAATATCTTTTTGTTTCTATACTATCTCATTTGAAATAGCTACTTTCACTTTACCACAAGTGTTTATACTCTCATAATACCAAGCATATTATTTTTATAAAACATATTATTATAAATGTCACCTTCTTCCTTGTTGTGGGCCTGTGTACTGAAAACTTTCCAAGGAGTTCTCTGCCCGGAATGAGGGTCAAAGGGGAGAGAGTGCAAGGAGGGAAGGGGAGTCTCCTTCACTGTCTCCAGCTGCCTCGACCTCAGTCTCCTCTGTTGCCACCTCAGTTGCTCCAAGAGGCTGCACCATCGCCCTGTGTTGAGTGAGGCTGGGCTGAGCCAATAAGAGACTGACTAGCCAGCAAGCAGACCTCTTCCCAAGCAGCAGTGCTACAACTCTTATGACAGAAGCTCTCATACAAAGGAGAAGATCTTACACACCTTTATTCTTTCTGGATAGGATTCTTATATACAGTTTTGTGGTTGGTCAGTGTCTGACAGCAGTTACTTCCTATTGGCTTGGTCTGAAAGCTTGGGGATAGCTTATCTGCATGTGGGAGGGCTTGGGGTGCTGCTTCTACTGACTGATAGCCACAGGCTTTTCTATGGAGAACTGTGGGAGGCTGTAGCTACATGACAAGAGTTAGGGGCCCACGAGCGTTGCAAAACACCTACTGTTCCTTGCAGAGTTATCCACTATGTGGTCACCAGGTTTTCAAGCCTGAGTTAGATCATGGACCAGGCTGCCTACCACAGCTCGACACTTATAATCTGTCATTTTAGTATCTTGTGTATACTATGTTTGATATTACAATACATTTTACTTTTATTAGGATTTTCAAATTATTTGCAGATTTGGTAGTTTGAATGAAAAGTAGAAAATAATCTTGATGAAGACACAGAATATTTTATTCAGGGTTGTGTGCCACCACATGCCTACTGTATCAATTTGACTGAAGTTAGACTTTTATTATAGCCATATAATGCATTTTACAATGTCAGCTTTCCATATTATCAGACTAGGGAATCCTAAGTTTACAAACAAATAACATGTACCCTAAGTACAAGTTGTTATCTCAAGTGATTTATCTGTTTCTTAGGTTAAAGGTAGGTTCTCTGAATGTGTCATTTATTCATAAATAATTCATTTGATGTTGTACAAAGCAACTAACACCCATACATCACCCAGTCTCAAAAAATTGATAAAATGTTAACATTAAAATTATAAATTTTCATATTAAAAACCAGTTTTAGAGATTGCTTTAGTTTAGTAAATCTACTTAATCCTTTAGTGAGTAGGAACTTACACAACTTACGTTTAGAATCCCAAAGTTTAACCTCCTTGCTAACCTGTCAATCAATGCATACATTTTAAGGACTCCTAGCAAAGAGGGAACTATCACCTTTGTTTTCCACAACTTTTTTCACCAGGGTGAACATGAATGGACAATAATCTTGATTGTCAACTTGGTATCTAGATTCACCATGGAAAGAAGCCACTGTATCTGCCCACATGAGGCAATGTCTAGATTAGCTTTATTGATGTGGAAGAGACACACTAAGTACAGATAGTATCATTTGTTATATGGGATGAAATCTAGACTGAATAAAAAGAAGAGCAAACTGAACAGTCTCTCTCTTTCTAAGATACAATATTATCTATATCCCCAATATCCTACTGCCAGGAACTATTTGTTTTCATGATGAATTGTATACCTAATCTGTGAACAAAAATAAATGCTATCTTCCTTAAATTTGTTTTTTCTTTGTATTTTTTATAACAGAATCAAGAAATATTAGTAATAGGATACATCTTGATTGCTATTTTTCTGTTAATCTTCTCAATACACGTCATAGAATCTGGAAAAAATGTTATTATGATTTTTTTGGATTCAAATCAATTTATTTGATGATACTGTCATAGGCGAGTTTGTGTATTTTAAAAGGTATAGATGAAGGAAATATGAAGGAAAAATTAAAATTATCTTCATTTTTATATGATTTTGTACATTAATCACTGCGAAGACTCTCCATAAACTTCTGCATTGACAAAATGCAAAGCAAAGTATCAAGATACAAAATTAACTCACAAAACTAGTAGATTTCTTATGTACAAATAATGAGTATAGCAAAAGTAAAATCATAAAGATATTATTTTCCAAAACTTTAAAATACCCTAGGATAATTTAAAACAAGCAAGTGAAAGAAGTTTACAAGAAAGAAATTGAAAATGCATCAGAACATGCAAAGATCTTCCATAGATGGTCAGATTAATATTGTGACAGTGGCTTTCCTTCCAAAAGCAATCTACAGATTCTATGTAATTCTCAGAATCCCATCACAAAATTTCAAAACACATTTGAAATATCTTCAACTTCATCTGGAAGCATAAAAACAGATAATAAAGGAAATGCTGACAGTACTACCACCAAAGGCTTCAAGTTTACAAATCTAGAATAATTTAAACAGCACTGAATTGGCTCAGGAACAGATATATTGATTTATGGAAAGTGATTGGAGACCTTATTATAATTCCACATATTTGTAGACACTTGATATTTTCAAAGATACAGAAAAAATGCGCATTAAGAGTAAACAACTAATGATGCTGATAAATTTGATAGCTTCATGTAGAAAATGAGAACATATCTATCTCTACCACTGCACAAAACACAATTTCAATAGCTCAAGGGTATAAATAAACCCAGGTCCTCTACAGCCAATAAAATAAGAAATATTGAATAAGTGGATACACATTGGTTTAGGGAAGGACTCATTGAATTGAACCCAAGTATCAGAGGCCAGAAGACAAAGAGTTAATAAATTAACAAACGGGATCAAACACAAATCGCTAAGAAACCTTTTAAATTTTTAAAATTTCTTAGTCATGATGTATATTAAAACTGTATTGAGAATTTATTTTACCCTAATTAGAATGTCCATGACTAATAAACAAATGACTGCAAATGATGGTGAGTATGCAGAGAATGAAACATACCCTTGTTGCTGATAGAAGTATACACTTGAACAGGTATCATAAAAATTGAGTACGGCAGTTCAGCAGAAACCTGGAAATCAATCCACCACAAGGTCCTTTATAGAACTTTGACATATACACAAATGACCCTGAAAAACATGTTATACTTGTTTGTTGCTATTATGGTCTTAGTAACATGAAATTAGAGAGAACCTGTGTATATCCAACAAATCATAAATTAATAATAAAAAATGCATTACATTTAGAAAAGAAATTCTTTTTAAGCTGTTAAGATAACTAAAATTTGCAGGTAAATGGCTCCAGCTAGAAGCCTTCATTTTGAGTGCAATGACCTGAGTCCAGAAAAGCAAGCGTTGAATATCTTCTGTTATAGGTAGATATTAGATTTTAAATTCTATATGTGTGTGCATCATTCCAGATATCTACTGATGGTAGATTGCTTGTGCAGAACAAATTAGGAGAAAAAATATTTTATGATTGTTTTCATTTCTTACACATTCACTAGGACTCCCTCTGCTTTCTATATTATATTTTGTTGAATCCTGGGGCAAAGGAACACATAGACACTATCAACACTACAGGCTATTGATAATATTATTAGGTACTCTCATAGTGTTATGAGAAGGCCTTATCATGAAGATATCATTTACTTGCCCAACTACAAGTTTTACCAACTCAAGACAAGTTTTGCTGTGCTGGAAAGTATTGTACATACTCCCAGAGTGGTGGTGTTAGAGTCATCAATATAAACAAGTACAAAATCTGAGTAAAATTTGAATGCTACAAAAGTGACCTGTCTGCAATACATACTGCGGAATAGTGCCATAAACGTGTGGGAAGGATAATCTCTTTTGTTTTTATTCAAGCTCCAGAAGATGAAATTTACACCTGACAATGCTAAATTGGCCAAAAATTTGAGACTAGATAAACTAGATAGGTTATTTTCCCTAAGAGAATATACACTAATATTATGCTGTTAAATGAATACAGCCCTAAAATAAATCTTAATGGCAAACCCGTAGATCAGTGTGTCACTATACCTTCATCAGAAAAGATTCTTTCTTCCTTTAATGTGGCAATGAATACAAAGTTCTATAAAGTGACAATATCCAGACAGTGAGAGACCTTGGTACTTCAGCCCTGATTTCAATGTCTTCATTCAGCTTCTTCTCAATCATCTCAGTCTTAGAGGTGGCACAAAGAAGCTCAGAGCCAGATGTGGTGGATGATTGTCAGGAGACTCAACAGCACTGAAACACACATGAGGTCACAGAGACTACACAAAACTCAATAAATTAATGTCAGAAAAAATCCTAGCGTGAAGAAGAAAAGCCAGTCCTGCCATCAACCTATAAGCAGTTCATAGTAGATAAACCACAGTTGTTCCCCTCTAAAGGAAATACAGTGATAATAATGGAGAAGAGAATGGAAGAAAGGCCATCCAGTGACCTGCCCAACCTGAGATCCATCGTATGCCTCCAAATCAATCCCAGAAACTGTTACTGATGCCGTATTGTGCTTGTAGACAGGAGACAGGAGTCACTCTACCAGGAACTGACTGAGACAAATGCAAATATTTACAGCCACCAATTCGATAGAGGTCTGGAACCTATATGGAAGAGTTATGAGAAATCTGAAGGAGCTGAGGGTGATTGCAACCCCATAGAAAGAACAACAGTGTCAACTAGCTGGGAACACTCAGAGCCCCCACATATTCCACCAAAACCCAAGGACCGTACATGGAATGCTCCAGGACCCCAGGCACATGTGTAGCAGACAACTGCCTTGACTGGCCACGGTAGGAGAAGATGCACAATTCTGTGGAAACTTGATGCCCTAGTGAATAGTGATGCTGGCAGGGGTGAGGGAAGATAGGTGGGTGGGAGAGGGAGCATCCTCTGAGCAGGGAGCAGGGGGAGAAGGTGATCTTAGGGAGGGAGGCCAGGAAGATGGGAAACTTTTGGGATGTAAATAAATAAATAAATAAATAATCCCAGCACTTGGTAGGCAGGGGTAGGTGGATTTCTGAGTTTGAGACCAGCCTGGTCTACAGAGTGAGTTCCAGGACAGACAGGGCTACACAGAGAAACCCTGACCTGGAAAATCAAAAAATTAAAAAAAAAAAAAAGAAAGGAAGAAAGAAAGAAAGAAAGAAAGAAAGAAAGAAAGAAAGAAAGAAGGAAAGAAAATGTAACTCACACCACACATACAAATAATGTTACCAGAATATATAGCTAATGATCTACAACTGTGATTTATGGTGAGCATGCTGCTGTTAGCTACTGGTCACAGGAAAGGTCTAATTAACAATCTAGAAAACCTACCACCACCTGTTCTGTTACTATGGTCAAAAACTCTTATGCTCTTGTCTCTAGCTGCATATGTATCAAAAGATGGCCTAGTCGGCCATCACTGCAAAGAGAGGCCCATTGGACTTGCAAACTTTATATGCCCCAGTATATAAAGTTTATAATAAAAAATGGAAAAAAAATCTAAAAAAAAAAAAAAAACTCTTATGCATAGAAGAGGAATAGGTATACTGTTGTGATTTTTGTCTTTGCAGCTTGTAACTAATAATGTGGATGCCTGGAAGAAACTGATTGCATGTTATGCTCTGGCTTCCCACGTTTTGGGATAAATATTAAAACAAATGTTTCCTCTCCCTCTTGTAATGTTCCGGAATTCCATCATTCAGTGTACACTGTCATGCAGTGTATGATGGCTGTCTTTCTGATACTTCTATTTAATTTATATTCTTAATGAATGAAGGTATTCTTCAAATTAATCATTAATATGTTTTATAAATGAATATGAAAAATAATATTTTCTTCTGAGAAATTATTTACCTTCTTCAAAGTCTTGTGAAACTCATTCAAAATATTTTTTCTGAAGGCTAACTCTTTTCTCCTTAAGGACCCATCATCTTGTCTTTCATCTAATACTCTGTATTTCTCTCTCTCTCTCTGTCTCTCTCTCTCTTAATAGACCTCATTTTGGAAAGGTAAGTTTGTAATCTTTACCAAAATATGCCACTTTTTAACAGTTGTAGGAAAATTAAAGCACATTATTATATTATTATATAGTATAGAAACACAAATTATATGATTATATCTATTATATATAATTCTATAGCATCATATATAATATATGATATAATTATATACACATGTCATACATCATATATCTTATATCACATATCACATAATATAAAATATATCATATATTATAATGTTATTATATTAAAAAGTTGTATATCACACAAATAATGCTGAAGAGTACAACTAAGAGTGTTTTCACATGTGGACATCAGTTATTATATAATTACTATTTGTCTCCAACAAACCTGTGATCTGAAAGCTTTCATATTTTTTTTAGCTTTATTATGACAATATATTATTTGCTTCGTAGATGATTGGCAAATTATTTTAAGGTAAAATCTAGACGCTAAACACTTGGATTCCAGATTGGAAAGTATATGAAAATATCTAGTTCAGAAGTAAAGAAGAAAATTGAGTCACAATTTAATAATAGGTTATGAGTGGACCTTTTCCAAAATTTCACTAAAAGTTTTTCAGATTTTATTTCTTCATTTACTTAATTGCTTAAAAGTGGAATGTAATTTCAATAGCACATTGGATAACGTCTTTCTGATAAAATGAAATAAAATTAATATAAAAGTTTGGTTTGGAATGAAAGCAAAAGATCCATAACTTTGCCCTCAGACTATAGAAGACTATTTAATACTGTTTTGTTCATATTTGTGAAATGTGATAATAATGACATCAGCAGAAGCTAAAAGACCAAAGAAGGTAGTACCAGGGAAAAATAATAAAGACAGCTTCTTGTATAAAAAATAGTTTATTATTTCTAGTTTGGTATATGAGACAGAAATGAAAGCATTAAAGACTATCTGGGGCAGTAAATATGATTTAATGCATTCCTGGCAGAACACACTTAAGAGTATACACAGATCAATTATAAGACTTGCCAACTCCTATCAATCTCAGTATATAGAATCTATTTGTAAAGCATTTCTGAGAGTCTATATTTCCTTATATAAAGCTATTTGTGGTTAGCATAAAATCTGAAAATAAAATTAAGGACTTAATAAGCCAATTTCAGGACAATTTTTGACACTAGACTCTTTCATGTTATTGGCATATAGATTTTAATGAACAAATACTATTTTTTCTCCCATGAAAACAAAAGCATTGTCTACAGTGAGTCAGTAAAGTTAATAAGTAATTTATTTGAGAATCTTCAAAATGCAATTTGTCGTGAATAAATTAGAAGTTATAGATCAAACATCAATATAGTCATGTGTTCATATAGAAGGATGGAGTTTTGCTAAACTTCATACACATAAACACACACACACACATACACACACACACACACACACACACACACACATAGGCATGTGTATAATTTAACTTATATACTCCTAAAAGTAAGGTATTTCACAGGAGTAATCAGAAGAGTGAATCAAATATATTAATGTCTTAAACAATTCAAGTATTAACTTCTAACAAAGAACTTTAACATCAGCTATGATTCTGGTACTAATTTTTTCTTTCTTTTTTTTATTGGATATTTTCTTTATTTATATTTTAAATGTTACCCCCTTTCCTGGTTCCCTCCACTCCTGAAAACTGCCATTCCCCCTACCCTGCCTATGAAGGTGTTCACCCACCCATCCACCCACTACTGCCTCCCCTGCCTGGCATTCCTTTACCCTGGGGCATCAAGCCTTCACTATACCTAGGACCTCTCCATCCATTGATGCCTAACAATGCCATCCATGCACCTGGAGCCATGGGTCCCTCCATGTGTACTCTTTGGTTAGTGGTTTAGTCACTGGAAGCTCTTGTTGGTTGATAATGTTGTTCTTTCTATGGGTTTCAAACCCCTTAAGCTCCTTCAGTCCTTTCTCTAACTCCTCTATCTGGGACTCTGCTTTCAGTCCAATGGTTGGCTTCAAGCATCCACCTCTGTATTTTTCAGGCTCTGGCAGAGCCTCTCCGGAGACAGCCATATGAGGCTCCTGTCAGTAACTACTTCCTAGCATCCAGAATAGCATACAGGTTTGGTGGCTGTATATGGGATGGATAATTTCAAGTACTTAAATCTCTCAAAGCACTTGCTTAGACAAGATACAAATTTATTTTTATTGATATCTTATAGTTTTTAGTGAATAAAATTTTTATATACCTTTTAGATCTTATATAATTGCTAAATAAACACTATCACTATAGTAGAGGGTTTTCAGATTTTTCTTCATGAACATATTTGCATACAAAAAGGTTTAATTATTATTTAATCTTTAGCTCATTGGTAGAAATTTAATCAATATACAATTGAAGGAAGCATGATTAATAAAGTGACTGAAGCCCTGAGAACCAGCAGAAAGAATTGAAAGAAGCAACCTTGGAAGTAGGGGGTAGGGGAACCCTGCAGAATATACCAGAGTCCTGGGTGGTGGGAGACTCTCAGGATTCAAAAGGAAGTACCTTAGAAGAAATGCCCTACATTGGGGAGAGGGAAATGGTAGAGCCCACCTCCAACAGAAAAACAGAGCATCAAGTGAAGATGGGGTTTCCTTCCACAGTGAAAACTCTGACCCATAATAATTCCTGTCTGAAAGAATTGCTGGGATGGAAATGGAGAGGATCCTGAGGAAAAGGAGGTCCAGCAACAGGCCCAAAATGGGATCCAGCTCAAGGCAGGCTCCAAGTCCTGACACTATTACTGAGGCTATGATGTGCTCACAAAAAGTGATCTATCATGATTGCCCTCTGGAAGACTCAACAAGCAGCTGAAAAAGTCAGATGCATATATTCATAACCAACAAATGGACAGAAGCTGTAGACCCATGTTGTTGAATTAAAGAAAAGCTGGAAGACGCTGAGGAAGAAGGTGACTCTCTAGGAAAACCAGCAGAGGACTGCCAGGTCTGGACTCAGTCAGAGAAGATGCATCTAATCCTCAAGAGACTGGAGGCTCAAGGGAGTGGGGAGGTCTAGTGGGGTGGAGGGTACAGATATGGAGACATCCTAGTTGAAATGGGGGATGGGGAGGTGGAGGAATAGGATGAAGAACAGTCAGAAGGTTTACCAGAAAGAATAAAATTTGGACTGTAAAAAAACTGATTAAACAAAGAATTCTCACCTAAGGAATAACGAATGGCTGAGAAGCACTTGAAAAAATGTTCAACATCCTTAATCATCAGGGAAATGCAAAACAAAACAACGCTGAGATTCCACCTCACACCAGTCAGAATGGCTAAGATAAAAAATTCAGGTGACAGCAGATGCTGGCAAGGATGTGGAGAAAGAGGAACACTCCTCCATTGTTGGTGGGATTGCAAGCTGTACAACCACTCTGGAAATCAGTCTGGAGGTTCCTCAGAAAATTGGAGATAGTATTATTGGAAGATCCTGGAATACCTCTCCTGGGCATATATCCAGAAGATGTTCCAACCAGTAATAAGGACACATGCTACACTATGTTCATAGCAGCCTTATTTATAATAGCCAGAGGCTGGAAAGAACCCAGATGCCCCTCAACAGAGAAATAGATACAGAAAATGTGATACATTTACACAATGGAGTACTACTCAGCTATTAAAAAGAATGAATTTATGAAATTCCTAGGCAAATAGATGGACCTGGAGGGCATCATCCTGAGTGAGGTAACTCAATCACAAAAGAACTCAAATGATATGTACTCACTGATAAGTGGATATTAGCCCAGAAACTTAGGATACCCAAGATATAAGATACAATTTGCTAAACGCATTAAACTCAAGAACGAAGACCAAAGTGTGAACACTTTGCCCCTTCTTAGAACTGGGAACAAAACACCCATGGAAGGAGTTACAGAGACAAAGTTTGGAGCTTTGATGAAAGGATGGACCATCTAGAGGCTGCCATATCCAGGCATCCATCCCATAATCAGCTTCCAAACGCTGACACCATTGCATACACTAGCAAGATTTTGCTTAAAGGACCCAGATATAGCTGTCTCTTGTGAGACTATGCCGGGGCCTAGCAAACACAGAAGTGGATCCTCACACTCAGCTATTGGATTGATCACAGGTCCCCCAATGGAGGAGTTAGAGACAGTATCCAAGGAACTTAAGGGATTTGCAACCCTATAGGTGGAACAACATTATGAACTAACCAGTACCCGGAGCTCTTGACTCTAGCTGCATATGTATCAAAAGATGGCCTAGTAGGCCATCACTGGAAAGAGAGGCCCATTGGACTTGCAAAATTTATATGCCCCAGTACAGGGGAACGCCAGGGCCAAAAGGTGGGAGTTGGTGGGTTAGGGGAGTGGGGGGTAGGGTATGGGGGACTTTTGGGATAGCATTGAAAATGTAAATGAGGAAAATACCTGATAAAAAATAAAAAAAAGAATGAATTTATGAAATTCCTAGGCAAATGGATGGACCTGGAGGGCATCATCCTGAGTGAGGTAACTCAATCACAAAAGAACTCACATATGTATTCACTGATAAGGGGCTATTAGCCCAGAAACTTAGAATACCCAAGATATAAAGATACAATTTGCAAATCACATGAAGCTCAGAAAGAAAGAAGACCAAGGTGTGGATATTTTGCCCCTTCTTGGAATTGGGAGCAAGGCACCCATGGAAGGAGCTACAGCGACAGAATTTGGAGGTGAGACGAAAGGATGGACCATCTAGAGGCTGCCATACCTGGGAATCCATCCCATAATCAGCCTCCAAACGTTGACACCATTGCATACACTAGCAAGATTTTGCTAAAAGGACCCTGATATAGCTATCTCTTGTGAGACTATGCTGGGGCCTAGCATACACAGATGTGGATGCTCACAGTTGGCTCTTGGATGGATCATAGGACCCCCAATGGAGGAGCTGGAGGAATTACCCGTTGGGGGGGGGGTCTGCAACCCTATAGGTGGAACAATAATATGAACTAACCAGTTCCCCCCCCCCCCCCCCGAGCTCATGTCTCTAGTTGCATATGTATCAGAAGATGGCCTGGTCGGCCATCAGTGCAAAGAGAGGCCCATTGGTCCTGCAGACTTTATATGCCTCAATACAGGGGAATGCCAGGGCCAAGACGTGGGAGTGGGTGGGTGGGGGAGTGGGTGTAGGAGGGTGTGGGGGACTTTTGGGATAGCATTGGGAATGTAAGTGAAATAAATACCCAATAATAAAAAAATAAATAAACTGATCAAATAAAAATAAAGAAAATTATAAAAACAACAAACAAACAAACAAACAAACAAACCCAGTGGTTCACACCTAGTAAGATCTTGTATCCTCTGTTTTAGCTACTAAAATTTTTTGTTGTTGTTGGTTTTTTTTGTTGTTGTTGTTGTTATTTTGAGACAGGGTTTCTCTGTATAGCCCCGGTGGCTGGCCTGGAACTCACTTTGTATACCAGGCTGGCCTTGAACTCAGAAATCCATCTGCCTCTGCCTCCCAAGTGCTGGGATTAAAGGATTGTGCCACCACCGACCGGCTAGCTAGTAAATTTTAAAAACCGAATGTAGGCCTTAATCTACATTCATGTAGAGAATTTCTGTGAGTGAAAATATTTTCTTTTACTTGAATGATCAATTTGTATTTAATTTGTAGCATCAAATGAGTTTCTTTTGCACAGTAGTAGGTGTTTTTAACATTTTGCACACATGATTAATATTATGTATTTGAAGAAAATGTTTATTTCTATCTGATTTGTTTGGAATAAGCATTTTACTATGTCACCTTCTTCTTGTACTCAGATTCAAATTCCAAACCCTGAAGAGATGCAGTCATTTATTCATGCAATAAACACTATATTTCCTGATTTGACCAATTTAGAGTTATAACAAATATATCTTACTGGTCTTGATTTATTTAATTCTTCACATATGTGTTGTAGCTAAAAAGGATTATTTCCACCAGAAAATATGACATATCTATAATAATTAAACAACAGTGTATATCATTAAAGTATGCAAACCACTGCACATTTTCTTCTTCAATGTTTTATGAAGCTCACATAACTCAGAAGATCTCCCCGTATTTATTAAGTTTAAAACACTGTATTCTGTCACTGTCATGATTCAGATATTCAACATTATTCATGAATCTTTTGTGGAATGTGGCTTTATGATAAAAATTTCCAAGATATTAATCATGCCCTAAATATTTCTTTATTCAATTTTTATTTGGGTATTTTCTTTATTTACATTTCAAATATCCACTTTCTAGGTCTCACCTCTGCAACCCCCCCCCATTCCATTCCCCATCTCACTACCTCTACAAGGGTGCTACCCCAACCACCCACCCATTTTCATCTTCCCAACATGGCATTGTAATACATTGGGTGTCTTAGTCAGGGTTTCTATTTCTGTACAAAACATCATGACCAAGAAGCAAGTTGGTGAGAAAAGGGTTTATTCAGCTTATACATCCACACTGCTGTTCATCACCAGAGGAAGTCAGGACTGGAACTCAAGCAGGTCAGGAAGCAGGAGCTGATGCAGAGGCCATGGAGGAATGTTCTTTACTGGGTTGCTTCTCCTGGCTTGCTCAGCTTGCTTTCATATAGAATCCAAGAATACCGGCCCAGATAAAGTATGACCCACAAGGGTCTCCCCCCACCCCGCCCCCGCTTTGATCACTAATTGAGAAAATGCCTTACAGATTGATCTCATGGAGGCATTTTCTCACCCGAATCTTCTTTCTCTGGGATAACTCCAGCTTGTGTGAAGTTGACACAAAACTAGGCAGAACACTGGGGCAGCAAAAAACGTCAGGCCCAAGGGCTTCTCCTCCCACTGATATCGAATGAGGCCATCCTTGGCCACATATGAAGCCTGGGCCATGGGACCCATGTATACTCCTTGTTTGGTGGGTTTATTCCCTGTGAGTTCTGAGAGTCTGGCCAGTTGACACTGTTGCTCTCCCCCCCCCCCCAAACAGGACTGCAAACCTCTTCAGCTCCTTCAATCCTCAATCCCTTCTCCAACTCCTCAATTAGGGACCCTTCCCAGAGTCCAATGGTTGGTTGCAACCATCTGCCTTTTTATTTGTCAGGCTCTGGCAGAGCCACTCAGGAGACAGCCATATCAGACTCCCATAACGAGCACATCCCGGTTTCTACAATAGCATCCAGGTTTGTTGACTGTATAAAGGATGGATCCCCGGGTGGGGCAATCTCTGGATGGCCTTTCCTTCAGTCTCTGTTCCATGCTTTGTCTCCATATTCTTCCTGTGAGTATTTTGTCCCCCCTTCTAAGAAGCACTGAAATATCCACACTTTGGTCTTCCTTCTTCTTGAGCTTAATATGGTCTGAGATTTGTATGTTGGGTATGGTGAGCTTTTGGGCTAGTATCCACATATAGGTGAGTGCATACCATGTGTCTTCTTTTGTGACTGGGTTACATTACTCGGGATGATATTTTCAAGTTCCATCCATTTGCCTGCAAACTGCATGAGTTAACTGTTTTTAATAGCTGAGTAGTATTCCATTGATATTTTCTTCATTTACATTTCAAATTTTATCCCCTTTCCTCATTTCCCTTCGGAAAACCCCCATCCCATCTCCCCTCCTCCTGCTCACTAACCCAACTTAGACATTCTGACTGGTGTGTAGTGGAATCTCAGAATTGTTTTGATTTGCATTTCCCTAATTATTAATGATGATGAACATTTCTTTAGGTTCTTTACAGCCATTCTAGTTTCCCCAGTTGAGAATTCTCAGTTTAGCTCTGTTTCCCCCATTTTAATACATTTATTTGATTCTCTGGAGTCAAATTCCTTGAATTCTTTGTACATATTGGATATTAACACTCTATTGGATGTAGGATTGATATTTTCCCAATCTGTACATTGCTGTTTTGTCCTTTTGACAGTGTCCTTTGCCTTATAGAAGCTTTGCAATTTTATGAGATCCCATTTGTCTATTTTTGATCTTAGAGTATAAGCCATCGTGTTCTGTTCAGGATTTTTTCCCGTGTGCCCATATGTTTGAGGTTTTCCCCCACTTTCTCTTACACTGTGGAGAGCCGGGCCGCAAGCAATCGAGTGTGTGCCACCAGCAATCGCTGAGGAGAGCTGTGCATGCCGTGAGCAATCGCCATTATAAGATGGCACTGGCCTCCGCTGTGCCTAAGTAGTAAACAAGCCTTGTATGCAGGTGCGAGAGTGAATTCACTCCTAGTCACTGCCCATTCTCAGGGCGTAATAGTGGGGTGATGGGCGAGCAACGAATCAGGAGCTGTCATGCCATATCAGGTGCTGAAACGTCACGCTGCAGGCTATATCAGCAGCGCCATTTTCCCCGTTGGGGTCTTCCTGAGAAGTAAGCAATAAAGCTTGGCCGCAGAAGATTCCGGTTTGTTGCGTCTTTCTTGCTGGTCGAGTGGGACACAATATTACACTACATTCAGTATACCTTCAGTGGTGGTCCTTGATCCACTTGGACTTGAGCTTTGTACAAGGAAATAAGGATAGATTGATTTGCATTCTTCTACATGTTGACCACCAGTTGAATCAGTAGCATTTGTTGAAAATGCTGTCTATTTTCCACTGAATGGTTTTAGCTTCTTTGTCAAAGATCAAGTGACCATAAATGTGTGGGTTCATTTCTGGGACTTCAATGCTATTCCACTGATCCACCTGCCAGTCTCTGTACAATACCATGCAGCTTTACCAGTATTTCTCTGTAGTACAGCTTGAGGCCAGGAATGGTGATTAGCTCTAGAAGTTCTTTAATTATTCACAGTAGTTTTCGATATCCTGTTTGTTGTTGTTGTTGTTGTTGTTATTCGAAATGAATTTGAGAATTGCACTTTCTAACTTTATGAAGAATTGAGTTGGAATTTTGATGGGGATTGCATTGAATCTGTTAATTGCGTTTGTTAATTGCCATTTTTGCTGTATTAATCCTGGTAATCCATGAGCATGGGAGTTCTTTCCATTTTCTGAGGTCTTTTTTATTTTTTTTTCTTCAGAGACTTGAAGTTCTTGTCATACAGATCTTTCACTTGTTTGGTTAGAGTCACACCAAGATATTTTATATTATTTGTGATTATTGTAAGGGCGTTGTTTTCCTAATTTATTTCTCAGCCATTTTATCCTTTGAGTATAGGAAGCTTACTGGTTTCTTGAGTTAATTTTATAACCAGTCACTTTACTGAAGTTGTTTATCAGTTATAGGAGCTCTCTGGTTTCATTTTTGTAATTATTTAATATACTATCATATCATCTGCAAATAGTGATATTTGACATCTTCCTTTCCAGTTTATATCACGTTGACCTCCTCCTGTTGTCTAATTGTTCTGCCTAGGTCTTTAAGCACTATATTGAATAGATACAGAGAGAGTGATCGTCCTTGTCTATTCCACGATTTTAGTGGAATTTCTTGAAGTTTCTCTCCATTTAGTTGATGTTAGCTACTGGTTTGCTGTATATTACTTTTACCATGTTTAGTTATGGATTTTGAATTCCTGATCTTTCTAAGACTTTAACAGGAAGGGATGTTGAGTTTTTCAAATGCCTTTTCTGCATCTAATGAAATGATCTTGTGTCCCCCACCCACACCCCCCGTTTGGGGTTTATAATGAATTACATTGATGGGTTTTCATATATTGAACCACCCCTGCACCTCTGGCATGGTGAATGATCATTTTGATGTGTTGTTCAATTCAGGTTACAAGAATTTTATTGAGTATTTTTGCATCAAAATTCATAAGGGAAATTGATCTGAATGTCTCTTTTTATGTTGGGTCTTTGTGTAATTTTGGTATCAATGTATCTGTGGCTTCATAGAACAAATTGGGTAGTGTTCCTTCTGTTTGTATTTTGTGGAATAGTTTGAAGAGCATTGGTATTAGGTCTTCTTTAAAGTCTGATTTAATACTGCACTAAAACCATCTGGTCCTGTACTTTTTTTTTTTTTTTTTTTTTTTTGGTTGGGGGGACTTTTAATTACTGATTCTGTTTCTTTAGGGATTATGGAAAGGTTTAGATGGTTTACCTAATCCAGATTTAAATTTGTTATCTGTCTAGAAAATTATCCATTTCAACCAGATTTTTCAGTTTTGTTGGGTTATAGACTTTTATAGTAGGATCTGATGATTTTTCCTATTTCCTCAGTTTCTGTTGTTCTCTCTTTTAATTTCTGTTTTTGTTAATTTGGATACACTCTGGGTGTCCACTGGTTCATCTGGCTAAGGGTTTATCTATCTGTTGATTTTCTCAAAGAAACAGTTCCTAGTTTTTTTTTGGTGATTCTTTGTATCGGTTTTTTTTTTTTTTTTTTTTTTTTTTTTTAGTTTCTACTTGGTTGATTTCAACCCTGAATTTACTTCTGGCCAACTACTCCTCTTGGGTATATTTGCTTCTTTTTGTTTTAGAGCTTTCAGGTGTTCTGTCAAGCTGCTAGTGTATTCTCTGTCCAGTTTCTTTATGGAGACACACAGAGCTATGAGCTTTCCTCTTAGCACTGTTTTCATTGAGTCCCATTAAGTTTGGGTATGTTGTGGCTTCATTTTCATTAAACTCAAAAAGTGTTTAATTTCCTTTTTATTACTTCCTTAAGCAAGTTATCATTGAGTAGAGCATTGTTAAGTTTCCATGTGTATCTAGGCTTTCTGTTTTTGTTTTGTTTTGTTTTCTTTTGTTTAGTTTTATTTTGTTTGTTATTGAAGAACAGCCTTAGTAAGTGGTGATCTGATAGGATTAATGGGATTGTTTCAATGGTCTTATCTGTAGAGGCCTGTTTTATGACTGATTATATGGTCAATTTTTGGAGATAGTAACATGCAGTGCTGAGAAGAAGGTATATCCTTTTTTTTTTTTTTTTTAGGATAAAATGTTTTATAGATATCTGTTAAATCCATTTAGTCCATAACATCTGTTACCTACACTTTGTCTCTGTTTAGTTTCTGTTTCTATAATCTGTCCATTGCTGAGAGTGGGGTATTAAAGTCTCCCTCTATTATTGTGTGAGGTGTAATGTGTGCTTTGAGCTTTAGTAAATTGCTTTAATGAATGTGGGTAACATTACATTTGGAGAAAAGATCTTCAAAATTAAGAGTTCATCTTGGTAGATTTTTTTCCTTTGATGAGTATGAGATGTCCTTCCTTATCTGTTTTGATAACTTTTAGTTGAAAGTCTATTTTATTAGACATTAGTGTGGTTACTCCAGCTTCTTTCATTGGAAAATTTGCTTGGAAAATTATTTTCCGGCTCTTTATTCTGAGGTAGTATCTATCTTTGTCACTGAAGAGTGTTTCCTGTATGCAGCAAAATGCTGGGTCCTGTTTAAGTATCTAGTCTGTTAGACTATGTTTTCTTATTTCATAATTGAGTACATTTATATTAGGAGATACTAAGGAATAGTGATTGATGCTTCCTGTTATTTTTGTTGTTAGAGGTGGAATTACATTTTTGTGGCTATCTTCTTTTATGTTTGATGAAAGAGGATTATTTTCTTGCTTTTTCTGGAGTGTATTTTTGCTCCTTGTGTTGAAGGCTGTTTTTCTATTATCCTTTGTAGGGCTGGATTTGTGGAAAGATGTTGTGTAAATTTGATTTTGTCATGGAATAATTTGGGTTCTCCAGCTATGGTAATTGAGAGTTTTGCTGGGTATAGTCTATTGGGCTGACATTTGTGTTCTCTTAGAGTCTGTATGCCATCTGCCCAGAGACTTCTAGCTTTTATAGTCTCTAGTGAGAAGTCCAGAATAATTCTGATAGGTCTGCCTTCATATGTTACTTAACTTTTTGCCCTTACTGCTTTTAATATTCTTTCTCTGTTTTTGCATTTGGTGTTTTGACTACTATGTGATGGGAGGAATTTCTTTTCTGGTCCAATCTATTTGGAAATCTGTAGGCTTCCTATATGTTTACGGGCATCTCTTCCTTTAGGTTAGGTACATTTTCTTCTATAATTTTTTTGAAGATGTTTACTGGCCCTTTTAGTTGGTAATCTTCACTCTCTTCTATACTTAATATCCTTAGGTTTGATCTTTTTTATTGTATTCTGGATTTCCTGAATGTTTTGGGATAGGAATTTTTTTGTATTTTGCATTTTCTTTGACTGTTGTGTCACTGTTTTCTATGGTGTCTTCTGCACTTGAGATTCTCTCGTCTATTTCTTGTATACTGTTTCTATGCTTGTATCTATGACTCCTGACCTATTTTCCAGGCTTTCTATCTCCAGGGTTGTCTCCCTTTGAGATTTCTTCATCATTTCTATTTCCAATTTTAGATCATAGATGGTCTTGTATAATTTCTTCACCTGTTTACTTTTGTTTTCTTTTAATTCTTTAAGTGAGCTTTGTGATTCTTCTTTAAGGGTTTCTACCTGTTTACCTGTGTTCTCCTGTTTTTGTTTTTTTCTGTTTGTTTATTTTAGTTTTTTTTCAAGACAGGGTTTCTCTGTGCAGTCCTGGCTGTCCTGGAACTCACTCTGTAGACCAGGCTGGCCCCAAACTCAGAAATCCACCTGCTTCTGCCTCCTTAGTGCTGGGCCTAAAGTCATGTGCCACCACTACCCAGCTTTTTTTTTCTCCTGTATTTTAAAATGGAATTAAATATTTCCTTCTTAGAGTCCTCTATAATCATCATGAGCTGTGATTTTAAATCAGTGTTTTGCTTTTCCAGTGCATAGGGGCTATCTAGGGCTTACTGTGGTGGGAGAACTGGGTTCTGATGATGTCAAGTAGCCTTAGTTTCTTTTGCTTATGTTCTTGCCCTTGCCTCCAGCTATCGGGATATCTCTGGTGTTAAATGGAATTTCTTTTTCTGACTGTTGCTTCTTCCTCCTGAAGTCCTGTGTGTCAGCACTTCTGGAAGACCAGTTCTCTCCCAGAGGAATTTGGGTATAAAAAGCTGTGGCACAGGGTCAACTCAGGGGTGCACACTGAGACCAGTAGTAACTGGTACCAGGCTATTCCTTGGTTCCTGTATCCTTATGGCTCTGGAGTGGTCCTTCTGAAACCAGCAATTTGTGCAGAAGTGGTGGTATTTCCTGTGCTCACAGGTGTGCCAGCACTGCTTGGACACCATCTCTCTCTTCAGTGGGTATTTGGGTATGGAGAGCTGTGGCACTGGATCAGCTCCAATTTCTTTACTCTTGTATTATAATTTTTATTTGCTATCAAATTGAACATTTATAAAAATCCAGATTTTGATGAAAGAACCCAGATATAGCTGTGTCTTGTGAGACTATGCTGGGGCCTAGCAAACACAGAAGTTGATGATCACAGTCAGCTATTGGATGGATCACACAGCCCCCAATGGAGGAGCTAGAGAAATTACCCAAGGAGCTAAAGGGAACTGCAACCCTATAGGTGGAACAACATTATGAACTAACCAGTACCCCGGAGCTCTTGACTCTAGCTGCATATGTATCAAAAGATGGCCTAGTCGGCCATCACTGTAAAGAGAGGCCCATTGGACTTGCAAAATTTATATGCCCCAGTACAGGGGAACCCCAGGGTCAAAAAGGGGGAGTGGGTGGGTAGGGGATTGGGTGGGTGGGTATGGGGGACTTTTGGGATAGCATTGAAAATGTTAACGAGGAAAATACCTAATAAAAAAAATAAATTAAAAAAAAAATCCTGAATTACAAAGGTACTTAAAATCAGGGTATGACTGTCATGAAGCTATAAGGGAAGAGATAAACAACATTGATATATAAACCATCTAATCACTACTAATAAGATAAGGAGTTGATTTCAGAATTAAATAGGACAAAGCACTAAGAATATAGTTCCCAATATTTAAGTAATGTTTAAAAGAATATAAGGAGTCAATTTCATATAAATGAATGTAATTCTGGAAAAAAAAGTGAACAGATGTTAAAGTGCCAATAAAGCATTCCATGTTCACTAAATTTGTTAATGAATATTACTTTCAGCTTTTGGTACATTTTATCTCATTCAAAAAGTATCAACATTATTAATTTCTAGTGTATCATGTATTAAATTTAATACATCATTCTAAAGCATGTAGAATTTAGTGATTCCCTATCATTTTCTGAAAGTTAAATTATGTTTACTCACAAAACTAGACATATAGAACAATGAAAATAATAGAAAATCAAGAAATAAAAGCACAACTCATAATCACATTTATTAAATAAAATGTTTCACAAAATTTTCCATTCCCTTTTATTCATCAAATACTTACCCATGTACCTCCTTTTTCTCTCAATTTTTTGATTACCTAATTTTTTTAAATAGTTAATTCATGCAAAGATGAAACATGTTCATTGAATGATACACTGAATAGTCATGATTGAAAGGAAGGAGCTATTTTCAGATCAATTTCACTACACAAATTCATTTAAAAACTGTTAAAAGACCTTAATTTAACACATGAAACTATTGAAGAAATACATACATAAAACACTTTGTATTATAATCACAGATAAGAACTTTTTGAGAAGTGTCAGGAGCCATAATAGGAGAAGCTGAAAAGTAGAAGATGTTCTCCTTGAGAAGGGTCTACCTAGGAATAAAATCTCTGATGGATTTGCTCCATTAGGCAGGTTTATGTGAAATTCATTTTAGGAAATCTACCTGCTATTAATATGATATATATTAATATGATATATATATATATATATATATATATATATATATATATATATATATATATATATCTCATTAGGTATTAGCCCATTCTTCTGTGCAGTTCTCTGCAGAAAAATGAAGTACTACTGTCTTGTAATGATACTATATAGACAAGTAGATGATTTCTTAATCCTTAATGATGATTCTATAAGAATTCCTAAAATTTTATTAGTAATTATTAATCTCTTTTACAGTGGGACTGCTATTTGTTTCTCTCTGATAATCAAAACTGCCATGAGAACATGTCCAGGCTTTAGTGTCATAAGTTAATTGTTTCTGAGATAGCAAGCTGGCATCTAGTACTCAGAACACATTCTAAGAGGTTATAAAACCATTACTGAACTGTCATAAAAAAGGGAACTAAGGATTTACTACAGATGCCAGGACAGAAGATAAAATAGTGACTGGGTTTTTCTGTAAAAGAGTTCACTAATACTTAGTCACAAAACATTATGTTTTTTAAATCTCCATGAACCTGTTGAACTAAGGGCAGATGTTGAATGCTTAGCCATTCATTATTCCTAATGGATATGCATATAAAAATTTTCTGTTGTAAACATCTTATTTGATGCATGATTTCAATTTATGTGTAAACTTGTGATGAACTATTTACCATGTGATCAAGTATTCTGAAAATTGTATAAGGGCTGAAGGCAAAGAGAGGAGAGCATTGTCCTCGTCCTGTATTTCTTAAGATTCTCCTTATCCCCCTTTTCTTAGCACTGCATTTCCCCTTTTTCCTTAGACTCCTTATCTCTCTTTTCTTTTTTTTAAAGATATATTTATTTATTATATGTAAGTACACTGTAGCTGTCTTCAGACATACCAGAAAAGGGTGTCAGATCTCATTACAGATGGTTGTGAGCCACTATGTGGTTGCTGGGAATTGAATTCAGCACTGCTGAAAGAGCTATCAGTACTCTTTAACTCTGAGCCATCTCTCCAGCTCTCCCTTTTCTTACAAGCTCTTTTTCCCTTTTTGTTAGAGAGATTCCATAGGAAACTGTTTTAAAACTTTGAAATAAAGGCTAAAATCACTTTTCAAAGTGTCCCTTTTTCTTCCTGGGACTTAAGCTAGCAGGCTGAAAATTCAAAGAGTACAATGAACAATGCATGGGGAGTTAGAACAAAAGCTACTTTACTGGATCTCCTGCTGTTTTAGGATAAGGTGCTAAACAGTTTCTCATCTCAGAGGAACTCAGAAGGCAAGTCAGCTATGGTAGAAAATTGACTTAACTAAAATAGGTAAAAAAAAAAAAAAAAATTGCTGCCTCGGGAAGAAGCAAACAAAAAAAGAGGACTCATTGGGGCTCCCCTCCCCAACTCATCCTCCACCCCTACAAAGTAGAAGTAAATAGCAAAGTGAATGTTCCCAAGGATCATCAAATAAGATTAAATGCAATTAAAGTGACATCCAACAGCCTAGGATACTACCATTACAGTACAAAGATGGTTTATACAGTGGAGTAAAAATGTCAGTAAGAGCTCTGGCTGGGTGGTCAATATCTAGAATGCACACAAAATAAAAAATTAAGTACTTAAAAGAAAATGTCAATTAAGAGCCAGGACAATTTGACACCTTCAGATCAAAGCTATGGTACTATAGCAAGCTCTGGATATCCTACCATAACCCAAGCACAAGAAAATGACCTTAAATCAAACCTTATAAAAATCATAGATGCCTTTAAAGAGGAAATAAATAAGTCTCTCAAAAATTATAAGAAAATACAATCAAATACTTGAAGGAAATGAATAAAAGTGTTCAAAACCTGGGAAAATTCATCAAATAAGATTAAATGAAATTAAAAATTGTACCAAAAAAGCATAGTACACTACCACTACATTACACAAAGGCCTTATGCAGCAGATTAAAAATGTCAATGACAGATAAGACTGGGGACAATATCTAGAATTCATACAAAACTAAAAATTAAGTACTTAATTGAAACTGTCAATCCATAAATGCACAAATGACTTGAGCAACAGTTTTGAAAAGTGGCAACAACTTTGAAAAGCAGCAACACAAATGGCCAATAAAGCACAAATGGCCAATAAAGCACAAATGGCCAGTAAAGCACAAATGGCCAATAAAGCACATATGGACAATAAGCAGTTGTCAAATCTGTAATATACATTAAGAAATGCAAGCTAAAATGATGAAATCTGTACCTCATGAATATTAGAATTTTGTAGATCAATAAAATTAATAAAATGAAAACACAAAAAAAAGTCCTGGTGAAGATAGCAGGAAAATGTACCCTTCCTCAATTTTTTGTGAGAGTAAAAACTGGTGCAGCTCCCTTAGAAATCATTTTGGTATTTCTAAAAATAAATTAAACATGCAAATACTCTAAGACGCATTGACATATTCCCAAAGAAGTGCTATTGGACATATTCCCAAAGAAGAGGTTTCTTTTTTCTTTTTTTTTTGGTTTTTCGAGACAGGGTTTCTCTGTATAGCCCTGGCTGTCCTGGAACTCACTTTGTAGACCAGGCTGGCCTCGAACTCAGAGATCCACCTGCCTCTGCCTCCCAAGTGCTGGGATTAAAGGCATGTGCCACCACACCCAGCTAAGAAGAGGTTTCTGCCATACAGATAATTGCACAAATAAGTTACCTGCTTCTTTAGTCACAATAATGATCACATGGAATCAATTGAGATTTCTATAAACAGGAGAATGGACAAAGAATATGTGGTACATATTTACAATGTAATTTTATCCAGGTTTAAATAAAAAAAAATATACATACACATATATATTTGTCACATATATCATTTATGTGTATATACATGTATATGTGATATATGCATGATATATCTTTCTGAATAGTAATCTAAATATATATTTAAATTTATATATATATATGTATATATATATATATATATATATATATATGTCTAAGCACACATATATGTGTCTAAGCACACACACACACACACACACACACACACACACACACACATATATATATATATATATATATATATATATATATAAAATCTTACTAGAATATCCTAGGTTTCAAGTATCTATGTGTGTTTATCTGAGTTGTGTGTGTGTGTGTGTGTGTGTGTGTGTGTGTGTGTGTGTGTAGGCACCAGCTGACCCATCCAACAGGTCCAGTTATTTGAAGGTCTGGAGGGGACCTTCTCCTAAGAACCAAATGGAGGGAGGGAGAGATGGACACCAAGTGCAGGAAGGACATGGTGGAAGCAGTCTGAGTAGCATCAAGATGCCACTGCATTCAACAAGGCTCAAGGCTTAAATGCACAAGCAAAAGGGGAAGTACTTCTCAGCAGGAGGAATGGGGCAGCAGAAATGCACAAGCAAAGGAGGAATTACTTTTCAGCAGGAGGGATGAGGCAGCAGAAATGCACAAGCAAAGGAGGAAGTACTTCTCAGCAGGAGGGATGGGGCAGAGGAAATTTTTCTTTTGACAAATACACGGGGAAGCAGGAACTTTTTGGTATCAGGGTACATCTTATGGTCAGGACATCTGGAGCTGACTTAGGGCCGGAACATTCTGTGGTTGTTCTCGGAATGGTGCATTGGTGGCCCGCTTTTGACCCCCTTTTCTTCTCGGGGGGAGAGGCCCAATTCGGAGATCAAGACAATACAGTTGTTTTAATAGCTCCCAACAACCAGTAGCTACATGAACTGGGTTCCTGAGAGGAAAGCTGGGGCTGTATGGGACAGATAACTAGAGAGGAATGAGTCCAAAACAAAGTTTTTGATCAAGGCCCAAAGTTTACTTTTTGAGTCTTAACTTAAAAAGGAGGAAAGCCCAACCCCCACCATGCCAGGATCCCCTTGCTTTGTCAGGATCCTGTCAGGAAAACAGGTTCAACTTCTCAGCATGTAGTGGCATCTTGAAGGAAACAGCAGATATGGTAGGACAATAGACTTTACCTAAGTATGTGGGCTAGCTGGCTGCAGCATAATCAATATCTAAATCAGGCTGCTCGAGGCTGGGGGAGGGCATGTGTGTGTGTGTGTGTGTGTGTGTGTGTGTGTGTGTGTGTGTGTGTGTGTTTGTGTGTGTACATGTATAATTTTAGGATTAATTTCATAAAGAATAACAAATAAAGTTAGGGAAAACTGGTTTTGACAGAAAGAAAAGTTGATAGGACATATGTGAGATTAGGAAGTAGTCTAATAAAGCTCGGAGTGTACAATGGAAATTCATGGGGTGAGAACGAGGTGTGATGAGAGGACTGAGCTGGGCTGATTCCATAACAGGCTGCAAAATGGCAGTTAGGGAATCAGGCCTGAATTTTTATTAGTTTTTGTTTGTTTCCTAGTACTGAATTACTAGGCCTAAGGTTCTGTTAGTTTCTGTTTCCTTGTTTTTATTTCCTAGAACTTAGCATCCCCCAAATTTTCCAAGTTCTCAATCAATCTCAGAATTACTTACACCCCTAGAGAATTAGCTAAGCAATCAAGGTAAAGTTCTCCTCTGAAATTCCCCTAGACCTGCATGTAAGGTGGCCTAGAAGCCCCTCAGTGGATCTCCATTTTGATATGCTGTACTCCAGAATGCTGGTAATTTCTGCAGAATAATGTTATTTACCTTTTCATACTATTTGAGTCTGGGCTATCATTCTTTTGAGATTTATGACCCTTAACTTCGATGCATTGGCTGGAGATTGCTGGAGACCTGAGCATAAAACAGTAGCACATTTCTAGACGTAGTTTTATTTCCCCCAACTGATTGGTAAGCTCAGGTGCCTAAATGACTTTTGTTTTGTCTGTCTCTGTGTTTCTGTTCTGAGTTAACATTCAAACATACAGTAAAGGCCATAAAGGACACTTCCCTGAACAAAGGAGGACTGTCCTTAACCTGATTGTGGGTCTTTAATCCTCTTGTTCACAGGGAGGGAGTCTGGCTAAGACAGCATTCCTGGTTTGCTTTTTTATTTTTTATTTTTCTAAGATGGGAGAGGCACACAGGATCCCACTGGACTTGGTCCTCAGTTATTTCAAGGACTTCTGCAAAGTTGCACAAGACTTGGATCTGATTGTTTGTTCTGACAATCTAACCATCTTTTGTGGAAACAAGGGTCCCTCCTTTAAAATAGACCCAAGGAGGGAACTTTCCATTTTCCCCCCTCTACCCCACCCACAGGGTAAAAGCTATAGTCTATGAGGCCATTGGCTACCTGGACCAGGTGCTATATATAACAGGGGCTAGGCTGACTCTGGTTAAGAGGCCCCCTGACTGGATAAAGTCCTTTTTGAGCTGTTCCTTCCTCTGCTTCCATGGAGGGAGAACTTTAGTGAGCTACCTGCTTTACATTCGCTTCCCTCTGCCCCTTAAAGAGGATTTTGCCCTCCTATATGGCTGCCACTGTTATCAAGCTCCTGCTAAAACATCACAGAGGGAGAGGAAGCTCGTGGCTCCACCTAGAGTTCACTCAACACTCAGCCTGTACAGCCCAGAGGGAAGGCTCCTAGAAGCCTGACTCTATTATGACCCTGCCCCTTCTGGCCATGGGACTCCCCCTGACAAGGGAGGTAAACTGTATAATAAAGCTCCACTTTGCTACTAATGACCTTTACAATTGGAAGTTACAGAGGCCCAAATTTTCAGAGCAACCATCACTTTGATAAAGCTCTTGGGTTCCATAATATTGGCTTACCAGCTGACTTGAAATAATTACCAACAACTGTTCCAGGTCCTCTTCACTGTTGAATACAGGGAAACAATTGTGGGAGCTGCCTTGTAATTGGTTGCAGGAGCAAATGGACTATCTAAAGATATCCTGAACAAAATTGATGAAGCCTTTCCTATGACTCAGCCTGATTAGGACCATAACTTTGATGCAGGTAAGGGGATGTTCAATGTCTACCACCAGGTTCTGTGGAGGTGGGAGAGGCTTCTAGAGTCTACTAGTTGCCATACAAATTTGTGCAAAGTAAGTCAAATACTGCTGGACAAATCACCAAGGAATTTCCTAAAAAGACTAATGGAGGCCTGTAGGACTTGCATTCCATTTGACCCAGAGGCCAAAGAGAACCAATCTGTCATAAATATGGCCTTAATAAACCAGGCTGTCCCTGAAATTCATTGGAAATTTCAATATCTGGACTTCTTTGCAGGTAAGCAATTAATTACATTTGTAGCCATAGCTAAAAAGGGTTTCTGATGTGATCATATAAAGAGAAAGAGCTATAAGAATATGGTCTAGTGGAGTGTGGCCATAGGGGGTGCATAAGTGGCCCATGCCAAGGCATTCCTTCCCCATGAGGGACCAGACACACACTGGTCTCGTATAGAATAGTTTATTTAGGGGCTGGTGAGGGGAGTTAAGATGGTACCAGAGGCAGAGAAAGGCAGGAAGGAGAGAGTAGATAAGAGGAGATCGGCCATGACCACATGAAAAGAGGGGGGGGGGAGGGAATGGGGAGAAAGGGGGCACAAGAGGGCAAAAGACAAGAGAGAGGCAAGAGTATAAGAAGGTAAGAGAGAGAGGTGGGGCCAAGCAGCCCCTTTTATACTGGGCCAATTCTGCCTGGCTGTTGCCGGGTAACTGTGGGGAGGAACATACCTGGCTGCTGCTGGGAACTGTGGGGGTGGAGTTTAGACAGAATACCAACAGTTTCAACAACAGAGAGACCCCCAAGGACTGACAGACTTGGGGACGATTGAGAGTAGTAGTTGCCACTGTGAGTTCAAGTCCCCAAGGTGAATAAGTGCTAAAGAACCTAGCTGATGGAAGTGACATAGATAAGCCAGTACTTACTGAAGAAAAACCCACCCTTTATTTGAAAGTGACCAATTCTCCTATTGCAAAAGAAAAGGCCATTGGAAAAGTAATTGCCTTAAGGACACATATTGAAGAGAAAAAAAAAGCCATTAAAAATTATTTCCCTAAGGACTAATGCACTTATTACACTTATTGTAAAACAAGCAAGCAAGCGAACAAATAAAAAAATAAACAAACAAACAAAAGGCCATTGGAAAATGATTAACCTCAGAAAAACTTCAAAAAGGGCCCAAAGTTCTGCAGTTATAAGAAATATATGACTGATGTTGTCTGTGTTCATTTCCCCTCCATGAACCCTAGGTAACCTTCAAGGTGGAAGGAAAACCTATGGACTTTTTGGTGAACATGTGGGCAAAATACTCTGTTTTGAAATACCCACTGGGGTTACTATCAGGTTGAAAATCATTTTTATAGGGGGCAACAGGTACCATGGACTATGGAAGAAAAGTGGTCTTGGGAAGGTGACTCATAACTATTTATGGTCATCCCTGAATACCCATAACTCTGCTTCAGAGAGTCCTCTTTACCAATTGGGTGGACAAATCTAGTTTGATCCTGAGGGGTGGAAGTGGTGGATAAAAATGTCACCATCCATGTTCTGACTTTTGCCCTAAGAAAAATACAAATTATTTCCTCAGCCAACCCAATTGGAGTGTCCCTTGCTCCATAGATTTCTGACAAAAGGCCCTGAGGTCTTGGCAGGAAAAAAGAAAGGAAGAAAGAAAGAAAGAGAGAGAGAGAGAGAGAGAGAGAGAGAGAGAGAGAGAGAGAGAGAGAGAGAGAGAGAGAAGATTGATACATTATTTATCTCCAGTTCTAGTAGAACTAAAAGCTGGAACTGCCTGCTCTGGGCCATATTAGGTATTACCCAATGCCCAAAGAAGCTAGGCCAGGGATCATTCCAAACATCAATTGTCTCTGAGAAACAGACATTTTAAATCCCTTGCCAATTAGCATGGAATGTCCCTCTCCATTTAGTCAAAGTGCCTCATGCCCATGACTATTGACCTATGCAGGACTTGAGGAAAGTGAACAAGTGGATGGAAGTTATTCATCCAAAAGTTCCAACCCATACACCCTGTGAAGCAGGCTCCCCCTAGAACAGGCTATGTACACCATGATTGTCCTAAAGGATGGTTTCTTCAGCTTGCTTCTGGTACTCAAAACTCAGCCTCTATTTGCCATGGAATGGCAATATTTGGAGAGAGGTTTCAATGGACAAATGACTTGGGCAAGTTTGCTTCAAGCATTCAAAAACTCACTCACAGTCTTTGACTTGTCATAGAACTTCATAAGGACTTGTATGAGTACCACGAGGCCTATTTCAACTGTACTCCAGTATGTATATGATTTCCTCATACAAGCCCTCAATATGGAGACTGGCAAGAAAGCAAAGAGAGACCTGCTACAAGAGCTAAAGCCAACTGAGATACCAAGTGTCACGCAAATTGCTTGAGTCTGAGTGGACCTGCATTCATCTCTCTGGTAAATGAATCTTTAATACAAGTCTTGAGGACTAATTGGAAGTTATATTGTGCTTACAGATTCCAACATTCAGGATAGGTATAAATAATGTATGAGAACCTGAAGAAGGCTTTAACCAAATTAACTCTTAAAGTTGGCAATGATTGCATGTCTCTCCTTCCTTATGCCTTATATAAGACTAGGAATATCCCCAATACTTTTGGGCTTGCCTCCTTTGAGACACTATATGGGAAACATCCTCCAATGTTGCTTAAACTCCAATCTGATATTCTAAATAACTATAACCAATACAAAATTTTGGAATCCTTGATATCCCTCTATATGATCCAGAAGCAACTCTGGTCCAAAATTCATCACTTCTATAATTATGCTCCTCTTCCTAACTCTCATTTCTTTGAACTAACAATGAGGTCTAGATTAAGAGACTTAACTACAAAACTCCTAAGTACAACAGTCTTGCTTATACTGCTGATGGGAATGGGTACTGGTGCTATGTGCCTAATCAAAGTGGATCAAACCCTTCAAGTTCTAAACCTTTAATAACATATGGTTCATTCATTCAATCATTGTTAAACAGTTGTCTTACATACATTTACATTTTAAGGACCTATACATTTTAACACACTTAAAAAAATAGAATGAACTGACAGATAAAAAGTTCAATAATCTCAACAATTTGTAGTTGTACACATAGTTTACAAACTCAGTGTCTTCATTATCAACTTAAAATGCAAAGTCCAACTCATGAAAAGTCCACAAAATATTTTCAGAACAGTTATAGCAAACCCCACATTTATTACAGTTAATATTATTATAGTTAATCTCTAATGAATCTTTGTAATTAACAGAAATAAAATTTAAGTACGCTTGACTTTTGTAAATTATGTACTACTATAATTCAAAATACACTATTAGAAAAGTCAAGTATGTGGTGATTGCATCTGGAAGGCTGATCAAACATTTATGATGGAGAATTTATAAATCGAAAAGATGATGATATGGACAAATAACCTGCAAAGCTGTGGGTATAGGGGAAAAGCAGATGGGGGAAGACTATGTCTGGCCAGAGTTCCTGTGCTCTGGGCAGGTGGATGTTGAAGGACTGCCGTACACTTTCCATTTGGCCCGGGGTGGGCATCTGGCTGTGTGAAGCCACTGACCCTACAAGTCGGGGGATGGACAAGGGGAAACCCCTGTACCAGGTTCTCAGTCTCCGGCATCCCATACTGGAATATGGCAGAGGAGCTAAGAACATAATAGGGGCACCAGTGAAGAACCAGGCCCTAGAGATATTGGAAGAGAACAGAGGGAAAGAGGTTCTCATGCAGGTGAGAGTCCTTAGTCCAGTCCTTAGTGAACAGAGATAGTCTATGGTTTTAGAGCCTTATTATAGAAAGGCAGGGAGAAAAAGAAAAGGTAGAAGAGAGAAAGAGACACCGGCCATGGCAATGTGGAGAGAGGGAGAAAGGGAAAGAAAGAAAGAGAGTTAGAGAGTAAGAAAGGTAAAGACTTAGGGGGGGGGGTAGAAGCTTAGAGAGTAGGAAAGAGAATAAGAGGGACAGAGCAGGGTGGGGCCAAGGAGACCCTCTTATAGTGGGCTTATTATCTTGTTGTTGCTAGATAACTGGGAGGAGTTTAGCCTGAGGGTCATAAGCTTGGGACAAAGTCTATGTGACTGTTAGCCACACGCTTCTCCTGTGGTGTTTGTGGAGGTGGTAACTTTGACAGGAGCCAGGGGTCCGTGAGACATGAGGGAATGCCTTCTGTCCATGTAGGTGAAAATTATTACCACCGAGTCCACCAGGGTCCATGACCTCAACTCAACTGGAAACCAGGCCATCTGTGCATGGCCCATTGCCCCACAATAACCAACTTATAAACTACCTACATTAAAGACTTTATGTAGACTTGAGTGAAGTTAAGTAGCACATAGAGAGGTTACATAGATAATAGATAGACAAAGGATGGATAGATAATAGATAGACAGACAGACAGACAGACAGACAGACAGACAGACAGTTGTTGTTGTTTTGCTCAAGTCATACTAAGTGAGACCAATGAGTTTATGTGGCTCTTTTACAGAGAACAAAGAAGTTAAGTTTAGGAGTGTCAGAAGGGAAAACAAAATAATCATGGGTGACCAAGGGAACAAGGGACTTGGGAGGGAAAAAGGAAGGAAAGGGAAGAAAGGGCACACAGGATCAGGTATGGAAAGAGACAGGAGAGAAGTACAGAATGTCAGGAAATTGAACAGAAATATGTATCAGTGGGGGATGGGGAACTAGGGTCTAGCCACTAGAAAGTCTGTGATGCCAGGAAAGTCAGTGGTATCTAGGATGCAACAGGGATGACAAAAGTGAAAATACCCAACAAAGGAACTTTTCCCCTGTGACAATTTGTTAGAACCTCTCCCCCACTTTCTCTTCTATTAGGTTCAGTGTATCTGGTTAAGTGAAGGTTCTTGATCCACTTGGACTTGAGCTTTGTTCGAAGAGATAAGACTGGGTTGATGTGCATTCTTCTACATGCTAACTGTCAGTTGAAACAGCACTATTTATTGAAAATACTGTCTTTTTCTACTGGATGGTTTTAGCTTTGTTCACCATCCATGTGTATGTGAGCTTTCTGTTGCTTTTGTTGTTATTGAAGACCAGCCTTAATCCCTGGTGGTCTGATAGGGTGCATGGGATAATTTCAACCTTCCTGTATCTGTTGAGGCTTGGTTTTATGAACAATTATATGGTTAATGTTTGAGATGGTACCATGAGTTGCTGAGAAGAAGGTATATTCTTTTGTTTTTGGATGAGGTTCTCTACAGATAATTGATAAATCCATTTGGTTCATAATTTCTGATAGTTTTACTGAGTCTCTGTTCAGTTTCTGTTTCACTGATTTGTCCAATTATGAGAGTGGGGTGTTAATGTCTCCTACTATTATTGTGTGAGGTGCAATGTGTGCTTTGAGCTTCATAATGTTTCTTTAATGAATGTGGGTACCCTTGCATTTGGCGCATAGATGTTCAGAATTGAGAGTTCATCTTCGTAGATTTTTCTTTTGATGAATATGAAGTGTCCTTCCTTAACTTTTTTGATAACTTTTGGTTGAAAGTTGGTTTTCCTTGATATTAGAATGGCTGTTTCAGGTAGTTTCTTGAGATAGTTTGCTTGGAAAAAAATATTTCACCAGTTCTTTACTCTGAACTAGTGTTTATTATTGTTACTGAGGTACATTTCTTGTATGCACCAAAATGCTGGGTCCTGTTTAAATATCTAGTCAGTTAGTCAATGTCTTTTTATGGCAGAACTGAGTTCATTGATTTTAAGAGATATTAATAGTGATTGTTGTTTCCTGTTATTTTTGTTGTTAGAGGTGAAATTATGTTTATGTCACTATCTTCTTTTTGGTTTGATGAAAGATTACTTTCTTGCTTTTTCTTGGGAGTAGTTTCCCTCCTTTTATTGAAGTTTTCCATTTATTATCCTTTATATGGCTGGATTTGTGGAGAGATATTGTGTAAAATTGGTGTTGTCATGGAATATCTTGGTTTCTCCATCTATGATAATTGAGTTTTGTTGGGTATAGTAGCCTAGCCTGGCATTTGCATTCTCTTGGGATTTCTATGACATCTGCCTAGAATCTTCTGCCATTTATAATCTCTACTGAGATGTCTAGTGTAGTTCTGATAGGTCTGCCTTCCTATGTTACTTGACATTTTTCCCTACTCTTTTTAATATTCTTTCTTTGTTTTGTACAATTGTAGTTTTGATTATTATGTGACAAAAGGAGTTTCTTTTCTGGTTCAGTCCACTTTGAGTTCTATAGGCTTCTTGTATGTTTATTGGCATCTCTTACTTTAGATTAGGGACATTTTCTTCTATAGTTTTTTGAAGAAATTTACTGGCCCTTTAATTTGGGAATCTTTGCCCTCTTCTGTACCTATGATCCTTAGATTTGGTTTTCATATTGTGTCCTGCTTTTCCTGGATGTTTTGTGTTAGGTGCTTTTTGCATTTTGCATTTTCTTTGACTGTTGAGGCAATGTCTTCTATGTTGTCTTCTGCATCCGAGGTTCTCTCTCCTATCTCTTGTATTCTTTTGGTGATGCTTGCATCTAAGACTCTTTATCTCTTTTCCAGGTTTTCTATCTCCAGGGTTGTTTTCCTTTGTGATTTCTTTATTGTTTCTATTTCCACTTTTTGATCCTGGATTTCTTTGTTCAATTACTTTACCTGTTTGGTTGTGTTTTCCTGTAATTCTTTAAGGGATTGTTTTTGTGATTCCTCTTTAAGGGCTTCTATCTGTTTACCTGTATTCTCCTGTATTTCTTTAAGGGTGTTTTGGTTTTTTTGTTTGTTTTTGTTGTTGTTGTTTTTGTTTGTTTTTTTGTTTTTTGTTTTTCTTGAGACATGGTTTCTCTGTATAGCCTTGGCTGTCATGGAACTCACTTCTTAGACCAGGCTGGCCTCAAACTCTGAAATATGTCTGCCTCTCCCTCCAAAGTTCTGGGATTAAAGGTGTGTACCACCACTGCTTGGCTATTTGTGTCCTTCTTAAAGTCCTCTATCATCATCATGAGATGGGATTTTAAACCAGAGCCTTGCTTTTCTGGTATGGTGAGGCTTGCTATGGTGGGAGAATTGGGTTCTGGTGATGCCAAGAGACCTTGGTTTTTGTTGCTTAGGTTCTTGTGCTTTCCTCTTACTCTGGTTATCTTTGTTGTTAGTTGGTCTTGCTGTCTCTCAGTAGAGCTTATTCTTTCTGTTGACCTGTGAGCCTGTGATCCTGTCATCTTAGGTGTGTTAGTACCACTGGAAGACCAGCTCTCTCAGGGCCAGATTTGGGTATGGAGGGCTGTACAAGGATGTTGCTTATATATCTATATAATCTTTGTGGTTTATTCTACATTGTTTCTACTCATTTTTTTAACTATAGGAATTACATTCACTGAGTTAAGATGGTTTAATTTTGCATTTAATTGGTTTAGTGTTATTGTTGTATCACATTTTCTATTTTCTAATTTGTAATTTATAATTTATGTATTTTTACTTTCTATTTTGAACATGATACTGATAATTGAGCTATCATTGTTGTGTGTGTGTGTATGAATATTATACTCTACATTCTAGACGAAGAATCTACATAATTTAAAATATAAAACTAAAAATACATAAAATTTCAAACTAATTGAAGTAAGTATAAAATATGTGGATTAACATTCATATCATATCTTTTCACATATAAAAACCTTGTCAATGTGTATGTTTTTAAAATAACAAATTAAGTTTGCATATATAAGTTTTCAGGGTTATTTTGAAATTTCTAAAAATTCAGAATTATTTTTTATTACTTTGATTTCTAGTTTTTTATATGTAGAGAGACATATAATATCTTTTATGAACATACACACACAATACACACACACCGTTGAATAAGCACACACACAAACATAAAACAAGCCCTATATTTAGAATAAATATAAGTAATTTTCTTAATTACATTTTAGAGCAACTAAAAATGTAATTAGCTATTGCCTGCATTATTTTTCTGTTCTTGATGTTCCATATTCAGATTAAAACATACTGGAACTGGCTATTACAGTAAAACATTTGAGATGTTTTGTACACTTTTTAATACTACCCATATTACTGGGATTCCTTATATCCTAAAGGACAAGGTATTCAAGAACAGGTCCATAAAACTTTAAATCAATATCTCCACCAAAAAAAAAAAAAAAAAAAAAAAAAAAAGAAGAAGAAGATTTATATCCCCATATACCACATTATTTAAATCATGCTGTTTTTATTTAAAAAAATTAAATTTGGATGCAAAGTAACTCTCTGCTGAGTGTCTATGGTGCACTACAACTAGGCATACTTATGCCTAGGTGAAATAGAAGGACCCACTTACTGTCTTATGGCATGATCATAATCATGTATCTAATATGAGGGTGAGGTTCTGTCTGTGTTTTTTCATGAAAAGAAAATGGATCCCGATGGATGCCTGAAAGATTGGCTCATCAAGTGGACACAGATCCTGATCCTTCTAATAATTATGATACCAATAATGAAGATGGATCAAAATTCATATCAGCCAGCTGAGATAATCTGTAGTGTAGTCTCCACTCTTACTGAAGAGTGATTGCTTTCTATCAATTCTAAAAGCCACCCCCAGACACATGGTAGCCAGACTTTGTGTTTGATCTTTGCCAATTAGCCGCTGAATTAAATACTTGGGACATCCCTGCAGACAACTTTAATTTTTAATTATAATCTTGTTGCTTTTAACTTTTGTACTTTGTACATTAAACAGAATGGTTGCTTTCACACAGAATCACTTTCAGCAATCTCAGCTATTCACCATGGCAATTATCCATTGCTATAAAGAAATACATTGTGTGAATATTCATATGTTCTTTCTGGCTATGGTCTGACTTGGAAAGTGTGTCCTTTTGGAGGCTGGTAGTCAGGATTGGGTAAAAGTGTTCTTGAGCTCCTATTGACCTAAAACAGAGACAAACATCAAGAAATCATGCTTGTATTCCACAACGGGTAAGAAGGAGCAATATAGATACTGACCTAAGGCAGGCATGATTGCCAAGCCACTCTTTACCCTTGACGGGTTTATGCAAAACAATTAAATCTTTCCCCCATCCAGCTCATCTTTAAAAAATATAAAGGGGGAATTGTGCCCTCCCCCAAGCCTAGAGCAGGCGAAATAGACCTTAATGTTTGCCACAGTTGTTCTTCCACCAACCTGGCTAGAGTCTAGCCAACCTCTTCAGAGTCTTCCACCTTGCTGCACCTGCAGTTTCCTACAGGAGCAGACTGCCTGCTGAGTTTGTTTTGCAACATAATTCAAATGAAACATAGGATGGGTCTGTGGGCTCTCCCTATATAAATACAGTACTAAATACTAATCTTTGAGACTTGATCACCAACCTTTGTCTTGGCCTCATCCTACTTTCACCCACCCGTCCTTTTTCATTTCCTGCCTCCCTTGCAGGTACCCAGTTCATCATTGGCTCCTGGACAGCTACATTTAATGTAACAAAAACTTTATCTACATTTAATTAAGAATACTGGCTGAAGCCAGGTATAATAGTACATGACTTTTATCTTAGTACTTGGTCATCATAAGAACATGTATGTCATTATGATACATAGTTGTAGTGAGTTACAGGACAGCCTGAGCTGTATACCCTGTCTAGAAAAAACAAAATTAAAAAACAACAAAACTAGAATATGATCTGAAGTAAGACTTTTATAAGAAGTAAATGAAACACATTTTCAGGAATGAAATCTTTTTTCAATATAATGCCCAATTAGGGTAAGAATTATGCTGATTGCTATAGCCTTCTAGTAAACAGAAGCCTAGGCCTTCCTCCTAATTAAGAGAACCATACAGCCATGCTAGGTTTCTGTCTGCAAGTACAACATACCATCAATAGTAGTCTCAGAGTTTAGGGCCACCCATTGGATGAATGCCAAGTTGGTTTGGTCACTGATCAGTCATTTGTTCAGTCTCTGCTCCATTTTTGTCCCTGTATTTCTTTTAGAAATGTAGCTGCTCATAGTCAAGCATTTGACTGAGGTCAGGGGAAGGATTGAAGGATTTGAAGGGGATGGCAACCCCTTAGGAAAGCCAAAAGTGTCAAGTAATCTGGACCACTGGGTGCTCCTAAAGGCTAAGCAACCAACCGAAAATCATACATGGGCTGGATTGAGGCTCCAGACACATATGTAACAGACGACTGCCTTGGCTGGCCTCAATGGGAGAGGATGCACCTAATCCTATAGATACATGGTGCCCCAGGGAGGCAGAATTCACAGGGGTTGTCACCCTCTCAGAGGCAAATCGGAGATGGTATGGGGGCAGAACTCTGGGAGGCTTTTTGGAACAGGGCAACATTTGGAATATGAATAAACAAAATTAATAATAATAATATTAAAAAGAAACATGCATTTTTCTTCCTATTTCTCCTTTTTATTTTAATCCTATTCAATCAATTATAGAAACACTTCATAACTTCCTGAATTGGATTCTCATAAACTTAAAATTGGTTTATCAATCCTTTGATATATTGGTCATTCCCAGAACAGGAGGAGCACAGTGCTACCACTTAAAATTGTGAGGATAGTTCTTGAGGTAGGAGGTTGAACTTCCCCAGGATTCCCCATGTCACACACAGCATTACCTGAAGAATTAATTGCATCTCATGCTAGCTTATGTTATCACAGAATTCCTATGAATGTCAGACCAAGAGAAGATCAGTTTCTTCTTCACAGACTGGAAGCCAACAAGAGTAGTTCAGTGTTCTATTGCTTGGTTTCTAATAAAAAATGATACACATATTTATGAGGAATTCTTAGTGAGTGAACATAAGCAATAGTAACTGAGAATCACTGGTACAATAACATATGCACCTAATAAAGTAGTTTATTCTTTACAAACATCATGACTTTATCAGAAAAAGCTTTTATTAACTTTATCAGATTGGTCAATGTTACTAATTTGTAACCATATCTAATAGAAATCTCAGGTAATTTATCACAAATCTTTTAATAATTTTATTTATCCTTGATTCTGCAATCCCACCCTGTAGGTGTAACTTGTGGATCATTTTATTGATATCTCCACATACCTTTTAGTAAAGATATTTTAATTTATTGCATACATTAAATGCACTATTTTATTGCTTTATATAACCTTGTATTCGTTATGAGAAATTAGTCAGTATATAATTAAAAGGAAAAAACCTTTAGTTCAAAAAATGACGTCTGTCATACACAAATTAAAAGTTGTAATTTGGTCATGTAAATTAAAGAATTTTAATAAAAGCAAACATTTAAATTGAAGTTAGTAATCCAAGAATTTCAAATAAAATTAAAAATGAGTGTTCTGTGCTTCCGCATTTCAATGTTCATTTGTTGTAAGTGGGAAATTTTAGTCATTTACATATTATTAAGTCACAGAGCACACTGAAAATGAAAGACAATGAAGATCACTCATCAATTAATTTTTTTATCCAGGTTCTACTAATAGGGATTGGTCAGGAATCATTTTATTTTCAAATGAACCATTTTAATTTGGAATCAAATGTCAGAAAGCCTGCATCAACTAAAGTAGTTTTAACTCCATCAAAGTTAAATATGAACTAAAAGTTACATGCAGCAATAGTGCTGTAACCTGTAGGTTTTTTTCTCATGGTCATAGGGTCACAAAGTTGTCAGAAATATGTTACAGGTAAAAAGAGAAATGGTGTAATTAGCAAGTCTCTTGCAGCTGAGAGCAGAAGGCAAGAAACCCTTTAATGTTGCAATTCAATACAGATAAGGGAAAGACCAAGTTTTATGTAAGCACACCTGCTTGTTGAAGTAGATAAATCCATAAAGACAAACAGCTGGAATTGATCTATTTCTATAATATAATATAGTCAGTTATGATAGTCTTAATAGTCAATATATTGCACAGTGAATATAAGAATACTCATATTATTTCAAAATGTAATTTCTTCATATAATAGTAACCTTTAGACACAACATGTCATTTCAGGTATATAATTTTTAAATATCGAAACAGCTTTTTCATTCCTTTGGAAATACTGATACTTCAGGTCAAAACTGCTTCTCTCAGAAAGTAAATATTGACTTTCTCCCGCATCTTTTAGAGAGGATAGGAACAACCTTGATTGTTTTGGATGCTTCATTGTTTATATTTGACAGATTCCATTATTATTTGGAATTTGTATAATTTTATAGCTCTTTCTTTTAGTATTTCATTTGCATTATTTTTTCTTTATTTGTGAAAGATAAGATTGAAATGTGAGGCTGAAAGAAATGTGGCATTGTCCATGCCACATATTCATTGTCATATCTATTCAATTAGATTTTGTCCTTAATAAAAGTGGCCTTATTAAAAATAAGCTATTTTCCTACACTACATTTCTCTAGTAAATATGACTACATAATATGTATGAAATCATAAATTAGAAAACAAAATATTCCCAAATATTTCATTCAGACCTGTTTTAAAATCCATTTATATACTTTGTATTGGGCAGGTATGAATAATGCTGTTCTAACAGAAGTTGGTCTAATTAGGCAATATTCTTCAATAAGTATATAAATATTGAAGTGACATGCATTGCTTATTTTCATTACTGTTATACGAAATCCAACAATAGTTTAAAAGAAACATTAAGACAATATTGATTAAAATTACCAGAATTAATTAATCTGTATGTCAGGTAATGGGCTTTGGAAACCTTCCAATTGCTAAATATCACTTAGGGAATCATCAATATTTCATTTTAAAGATTTAGAAATTATTTTAAATATGCTGCCAAAATATTTAAAAACAGTTCATATAAGAAGCAGTTTTACACTTACAATGCCCCGTATTTTACTCTGACATAAAGTGTAGAACGTGCCCCAGAAATCTTATAAACAATTTATTTATAATAAGTCATTTTGTATACTTTAAGTGTTAGTAATGCTTGGGTTGTTTCTAAATCATTATTCTAGATTCATTCAAGAAAGGAAAAGTATGAAATAGTAACAGCTCATTAGAGTATGTTTTGAAGTGCTTAAGATTTTCTTTTAAACATTGCATGGTTTTGCTGATCATTATGTAGTTAAGCAATTTTCCACATAAATGTAAATAATAACCAGGTTAAGGGTCACATAATCATGTAACTCAGTAGATTTCTAAACGCCCTAAAATGTAAAATGTACACAGAGAAAATTCAGATGTTACATAATGAGGATAGAAACTGGGACAAAAATGTACTGGAAGATTAAAAATATAAACAAAATAGAGGAGAGTAGAATACAGAGAAGCATTAAAATGAAATTTTATATAGCATATTTCTTGGAGGAATAAATATAAATATGTAAATGCATAAAGTTTTCAAGCAAATTAAAATATACGTTACTGTGTCAACCCAGACTGACAACATTTGCTAATGAACATAGTACATCAATAAAATATTACCAAATAAATGATTTCCAAATTTGCTAAGTGATGATTATTTTATTAATTATATGACAATAAAAATAATTTATTTGAGAATATAATCATAAGCATGTTAATCTTTTCCTTATTATAAACACACTACCAATGTGAGTTATTCCACAAGGCAAATAAAGAAATTAATGATGCTTTTAATTACTGCCATTTATTTTCTTTTTATCAGAATCATTCTTTAATGCTTACACTTTCTATAAAATAATTCAATGTTTGTGTGTGTGTATTAAACTTTAAAATAATCCAGAAAATGTCAAACATCCAATGACATTTTGAAAGAATGCTATGTTGCACATTATATGCAAATATACAGATTATGCTTATACTCCAAATATATTATATATAATCAGTAAGGATTTAATATACATTTTAATTGAAAAGATATTTAAATGTATGTAAACTTACAAGAACACTTTATTCATTTTCATTGTTTTCATGTCTTCTTATGGTTTTATATTTTCATTTTCTTATTTATTCATTCTATACCATGTTTCAAGACACCTGCATGAGAAACAAAATCAATATTACAAGTATTAAATTATTTTATTAAGTCATCTAAACAAACAAAACAGAATAAACAGCTCTTCTTTTAAGAATTATCTTCTTATATTTTCTTAAAGTTCTTTGTAGATTTTGGATATTAACCCTCTAATTGATGTAGGATTGGTAAAGATAATTTCCCAATCTGTGGGTTGCCATTTTGTCCTATTGACAATGTCCTTTGCCTTACAGAATGTTTTCAATTTTATGGGGTCTCATTTGTCAGTTGTTGATCTTAGAGCATAAGCTGTTGATGTTCTGTTTAGAAAAATTTCCTCTGTTCTGATGTGATTAAAAGAATTCCCTACTTTTTCTTCTATTATATTCAGCATATCTGGTATTATGTGGAGGTCCTTGATCCTCTTGGACTTGAGATTTGTACCAGGACATAAGTATAGATGAATTTGCATTTTTTTACATGCTTATTGCAAGTTGAACCAACACCATTTGTTGAAAATCCTCTCTTTCCACTGAATGGTTTTGGCAACTTTGTCAAGATCAAGGGACCATAGGTGTGTGGATTTATTTCTAGGTCTTCAGTTCTTTTCCATTGATCTACCTGCCTATTTCTGTATCAACACAATGCAGTTTTTATCACTATTGCTCTTTAGTACAGCTTAAGGTCAGGGATGGTGATTTCCCCACAAGTTCTTTTATTTTTGAGAATAGTTTTCACTATGCTAGAATTTTTGTTATTCCAGATAAGTTTGAAAATTGCTATTTATATCTCTGTGAAGAATTAAGCTGGAAGCTATATGGAGATTGCATTGAATCTGTAGACTGATTTTGATATGATGGTCATTTTTCTTATGTTAATTCTGCCAAAAAATGAGTATGGGAGTTCTTTCCATCTTCTGAGGTCTTCTGTAATTTCTTTATTCAGAGACTTGAAGTTATTGTCATATAGATTTTTCACTTTCTGGATTAGAGTCACATCAAGATATTTTATTTGTAATTATTGTGAAGGATGTAATTTTCCTAATTTCTTTCTCAGTTCACTTATCCTTTAAATACAGGAAGGCTATGGAATTGTTTGAATTAATTTTACATCCAACCACATTGCTGACATTATCAGCTGTAGGAGTTTACTGACAATTTTTGGGATCCCTTATGTATAGTATCACATCATCCGCAAAGAGTGATATCTTGACATCCTCCTTCCCAATTTGAATGTTTGACCTCCTTTTCTTGTCTAATTCCTCTGGCTAGAATATTCAAGTATTGTATTGAATAAATAGGGGGAGAGTAGGCAGCTTTGCCTTGTCCCCAATTTCAGTGGGATTGCTTCATGTTTCTCTCCATTTAGTGTGATGTTGGCTATTGATTTGCTGTATACTGATTTTATTATGTTTAGGTAGGGACATTGGATTCCTGATATCTCTAGTACTTTTAACATGAAGAGGTGTTGTGTTTTGTCAAAGGATTTTTCAGCATCTAATGAGATGATCCTGTGGGATTTTTTTCCCTTTGAATTTGTTTATATAGTGGATTACATTGATGGATTTCTGTATATTGAACCATTCCTGCATTCCTGGGATGAAGTCTACTTGATCATAGTGATTGATTGTTTTGACATGTTCTTGGATTTGATTTCAGTGTATTTTATTGAGAATTTTTGCATTGATATTAATAAGGGAAATTGGCATGAAGTTCTCTGTCTTTGTGTGCTTTAGGTTGCAGCATAAGTGTGACTTCATAGAATGAATTGAGTAGTGTTCCTTCTGTTTCTATTTGGGGAAATAGTTTGAGAAATATTGGTATTACATCTTTTTTGAAGGTCTGATAGAATTCTGCACTAAACCTATCTGTCCTTGGCCTTTTTTTTTTTTTTTTTTTTTTTTTGGTTCAGAAAATTTTAATGACAGCTTCCACTACTTTAGGTGTTCTGGGACTGTTTAGATGGTTTATCTGATCCTGATTTAGCTTTTTTCCTTAGTATCTGTCTATAAAATTGTCGATTTCATCCAGATTATCCAGTTTTGTTGAGTGTAGGCTTTTGTAGTAGGATATGATGAGTTTTTTTTTTTAACTGCCTCAATTTCTCTTGTTATATCTCCCTTTCCATTTATAAATTAGTTTATTTGGATAGTGTCTCTGTGACCTCTGGTCAGTTTCTCTAAGGTTTTACCTATTCTGTTGATTTTCTCAAAGAACCAGCTCCTCATTTTGTTTATTGTTTGTATAGTTCTTTTTGTTCCTACTTTGTTGATTTTGGTCTGGATTTTGATAATTACCTGCAAACTATTCCCCTTGGATGTATTTGCTTCTTTTTGTTCTAGAGCTTTGAAATGTAATGTTATGGTGCTGGTGTACAGCCGCTGTAGTTTTATTATGGAGACACTTGGAACTATGAGATTTCTTCTTAGCACTGTTTTCATTATGTCCCATAAGTTTGTGTATGTCATGCTTCTGTTTTGTTAAATCCTAAAAAGTGTTTAATTTCTTTCTTATTTCTTCCCTGACCACGTTATCACTGAGTGTTGCTTAGCATCCATTTGTATGTGGGATTTGTGTAAATTTTGTTGTTATGAAAGACCAGCCTTAGTCTGTGGTGATCTGTTAGAATACACTGGATTAACTCAGTGTTCTTTTATCTGTTAAGGATTGTTTTGAGTCTGATATATGGTCATTTTTGGAGAAGGTACCATGAGTTACTGAGAAGAAGGTATACTTTTTTCTTTAGGGTGAAATGTTTGGCCGATATCTGTTAAATCCATTTGGTTCAAAAATTCTGTTAGTTTCAATGTGTCTCTGTTTAGTTTCTTTTCCATGATTTGTCTCTTAGGGTGAATGGGGTGTTGAAGTCTCCCACTATTGTTTTGTGAGGTTCAATGTTTGCTTTCAGGTTTAGCAATGTTTCTTTTACAAATATGGATGCCCTTGGATTTGGGGCATAGATTTTCAGAATTGAGAGTTCATTTTGGTGGATTTTTTTCCCTTTGACAAGTGTGTAGTATCCTTCCCCTTCTAAGTGTATTTTATTGGATAATATAGTAGCTACTGAAGTTTGTTTCTTGGGACACTTTGCTTAGATTTTTTTTCCTTCCTTTACCTTTGAGGTATTGTGTCTCTTTGTCACTGAGGTATGTTTCCTGTACAGAGCAAAATGCTAGGTCCTGTTATCCTATGTCTTTTATTGAAGAATTGAGTCCATTGATGTTGAGAGATTTTTAAGGACCAGTGATTGTTGCTTCCTGTTATTTTTGTTGTTAGAGGTAGAGTTATGTTCGTGTGGTCCTCTTCTTTGGGTTTGTTGTGAGAAAATTAATTTCTTGATTTTTGTTGGGTGTAGTTTCCTTCCTTATGTTGGATTCTTCTTTTATTATCCTCTGTAGGGTTGAATTAGTGGAAAGATATTGTATAAATTTGATTTTTCATGAAGTATCTTGTTTTCTCCATGTATGGCAATTGAGAGTTATGCTGGATATATTGGCCTGGGCTGTCTTTTTTTTTTTTTTTCCTCTTAGTGTCTGTATGACCGCTGCCCAAAAATCTTCTGAATTTTAGAGTGTTTGTTGACTAGCCTGGTATAATTCTAATAGGTTTGCCTTCATAAGTTACTTGACATTTTTCCATTACCACTTTTAATGTTCTTTGTTCTTTGCATCTGCTGTTTTTATTATTATGTGACAGATAGTATTTCTTTTATGGACCAATTTGTTTGTTTTTCTGTAGGCTTCTTGTATGTTTATGGGCATCTCTTTTTTATGTTAGGGAAATTTTCTGCTATAATTTTCTTGAAAATATTTGCTGGGATTTTGAGTTGGGAATCTTCACTCTCTTCTATAACTATTATTCTTAGGGTTGGTTTTTCATTGTGTCCTGGCTTTCTTGAAAATTTTGAGTTAGGAGTTTTCTGCTTTTTGTATTTTCTTTGACTGTTGTGTCAATATCTTCTATGGTATCTTGATGGTTTGTATATGCTTGGCCCAGGGTACAGCACTGTTATAAATAGTATTAGGCTTTGTTGGAGTAGGTGTGTCACTGTGAATATGGGCTATAAGACCCTCATGCCAGCTCCTTGGAAGTAAGTATTCTGTTAGCACACTTCAAATGAAGATGTAAAATTCTCAGCTTATTCTTCAACATGCCTGCCTGCATGTTGCCATGTTTCTGCCTTGATGATAATGGACTGAATCTCTGAATCTGTAAGCCAGCCCCAATTAAATGTTGTCCTTATAAGATTTGCCTTAGTCATGCTGTCTGATCACAGCACAAAACCCTAACTAAGGCACAAGTTGGTACCAGGGACTGGGGTATTGTTGTGATAGGTCTGACCATGCTTTTGTTTGTTTGTTTGCTTGTTTGTTTTTTGGTTTTTTGGTTTGTTTTGTTTTTTCTTTTTCTTTTTCTTTCTCAATGTAGATTCTGGGACTTTGAATTTGAAAGGCAGTGGAATGCTTTAAGTGGGACTTAATAGGTTTTCCTAGGAGGAATATAAAATATAAAAGACTTTGATACTGCCAGTGATTTGAACTGTGTGGAACTGACACAAGAGATTACAGTGGAGAATTTCAATGTGTAGCCTAGAGGCTGTTTTTTTGTGGGATTTTGGTGAAGAACATGGCTGCTTTTGGCCCTTGTCTTAAAGAGACTAGCTGAGCCTAAGGTAAAAAGATATATATTAATTATATTAACAATGGAAATCTCAAAAAAAAAGTCCAGCAGAGTCTTTGTTCTCTGATTGTCTCATTAAGAACATTTTGAACAAGTGTAGCAAGCTTAGAAAAAAAAAAGTAAAATGCATGGTATTAAAGGGGAATTAGGAAGTGAAATGTAACTGAATCATGTGTTCATGTTTATTAAATTGAGGTAAGGCAGTAGTGACCTTAGGGTAAATTTCCACCCACTTAAGTTTAGGTCAAGGCATGGTAGTACAGGCCTTTAATTCCAAGAAGCAAAAACATGCTGATCTCTGAGTTCAAGACCAACCTAGAACACAACAAATTCTAGTTCAAGAAAAGTTTAAGTCTAGCCTTTATGAACCACACCTTTTATCCCAGTGCTTAGGAGACAAGCATGCAGATCTCTGAGTTCAAATTCAGTCTACAGAGCAAATTCCAAGACAGCCAAGTTTAGGCAGTGAATGTTGGAAACAGAAAGTTAGTGATAATATGGTAGAAGAAAGGGTCCATGTCCTAGTCCCAGCAAGCAGCAGAGCTTGTCACCTTTGGCCACATGGCTCTGGATTTAGTGTCCAGAATAAAAATGACTACTGTTATAATTGATGTTGGTTAGCTGCAGCTAAGAAATTAGTGGTGATTAAGAAGAGACCAGCATCACTGAGGTGAAATTCTAGGAAGAATTTTCTGAGAGCACAAAGATGTTGTGCTCCAGGGATACCCAGAATGTACTTGTGCTATGGCTGTACTTGGTAATGTGTAAGAGTCACCCTGGTTGTACTGGTTTTGAAGGCCTGAAGGAGTAATAAAGTACAGCTGAGGTTTGGTACTCTTAGAGGCCATGGAAGGCCATTGGTGAAGGTGTAGCCTCAATTGAGGTTGGTGGCCCAGGACTGAAGTAGTCATGCAAAGGAATTGAGGCTTGGCACTGTGAAAAGAGACTATAAAAGGCTACTGGTGAAGGCTAGCTGCAGTAGAAGACACCACTGTATAAGAGGTACCAGTACCATGGGATGATCATCAAGAACAGCAGCATCAGTAGAGTGCTACAGAGGACAGAGCTGTAAAAGTGATGCCAGCCTTTTGGAGGAGCCCAGAAGATCAATGTGTGAATCTCTAATGTTGGAACAAGAAGTGGTAACATTGAAGTTGCTGTGGAGACCCCAAGATGCCATAGCCATGGGCTATCTTCTGAGGAAAGTTGCTAACAGGGAGTGCAATTGGCCCAAGAGAAAGAAGTTTGTTGCAGTCAAAAAAGATGAAAAAAGTATTGGAGCTCCAAAGACTGCCTTGAAATCAGACATGGAGGTGTAGAACTTGGATTAGCCCAGATAATTTTCTGTCTTAATTTGGGAATTACAGTCAAGTGACTGGAAGATTCTCAGAAGAGACTCAACTTTTAACATTGTTGGGATTGCTATAGACTATGGGGACTTTTGACTTTGGACTAAATGCATTTTTTATGCTATGGGTAGGTATGGCCTTATAGACTCAAGTGTTTGAACAAGCCAGGGAGTGGAATGTGATGGCTTGTATATGCTTAGCCCAAGGAGTGGCACTATTAGGAGGTGTGGGAATGTTGGAGTAGGTATGTCACTGTGGTGTGGGCTATAAAACTCTCATCCTAGTTACTTGGAGTCAGTACTCTTCTAGCATCCTTCAGATGAAGATGTAGAACTCTCAGCCCCTTCTGTGCCATGCCTGCCTGTACATTGTCATGTTCCTACCTTGATGATAATGAACTGAACCTCTGAACATGTAAGCCAGCCCCAATTAAATGTTTTCCATGTAAGAGTAACCCTGAGAGTGGTGTCGGTTCACAGCAATAAAACCCTAAGGCAGGTATTTTCTTCACCTGGGATTCTCTATTCTATCTCTTGGATTCTGTGGGTGATGCATGCATATCTGACTCCTGCTTTTATTCCTAGACTTTTCATCTCCAGTGTTGTCTCCCTTTGTGTTTTCTTTAATGTTTCTATTTCAGTTTTTAGATCCTGGATGGTTTTGTTCAGTCCCTTCACTTGTTTGATTGTGGTTTCCTGTATTTCTTTCAGAGATTTACATGTTTTCTCTTTAATGTCTTCTATTTGTTTACCTGTGTTCTCCTGCACTTCTTTAAGGGAGTTATTTATGTCTGTCTTAAAGTCCTGTATCATCTTCATGAGATGGGATTTTAGATCTCAATCTTGCTTCTCAGGTGTGCTCTGGTATCTAGTGGGAAAATTGGGTACTGATGTTGCCAATTATCATTGGTTTCTGTTGCTTATGTTCTTGTGCTTGCCTCTCAATGTTATCTATAGTATTAACTGGCCTTGCTGACTCTGAGTTTGCGATACTGGGTATATCAAAATTCCTGGGAGTCAAACTATCTCTGATGTGGGTTTGTTGCCTCCAGCCCTGGATGCAGGTGCAAACCTGAAGGAACCCTCTGGTTGGGTTGGGAGTCCTGTGTCCCCTGGATCATGGTGTGTGTGTGTGTGTGTGTGTGTGTGTGTGTGTGTGTGTGTGTCCTAGTTAGGCCAGGTGTTGGGGTGGGGGGTGGAGGACTCACCTGTGATCCTAGATGTGTCAGAATTCTCGAGGGTCAAGATGCATGTGGGTATGGGCTGAGTGGCTAGAGATCCAGAAAGCAGGCTCTGCTCCCAAGCATGGGTGCAAACTGGAAGCATCAGGTTAGTTTTTTCTGGGATGCTCCTGAAAATATAAACAAGGGAGTGTTATGTGAATCTTGGGCCTGAAATTGGGCCTTTTTTTTTTTCTGTTTGTTTGTCTTCTCCAAATTTGTTATGGCATTTTATGCTTTATCTTACTATATTTTATTTTGTTATGGAAAATACCTAATTAAAATAATAATAATAAAAAAAGAAGGACATTCTTTTTTATGAAGAAACACAATGGGAGTGGATTTAAAATGGAAGAGGTGGGGAGACTGAGATGAGTAGAAGAATACATATCTGAAAAGGATATATTTTTAATAAAAGAAGATAGAGGAGTATATCAGACACGTTCTGCCTAATCTTTCATTTTGAAGACTTTATTCTAAACTGTCTTTGTATGTAGAAATTAATGATTAGATTACAGTTATATTTCTAGTGATCATTAGCATGCATATATTCCTTCAGTAAAGTGATAGACATTTATTTTAACTATTGTTGAGTGTTTTTAGACCACAGAATAACTTTCAATTTTTCTTTTTAGTTTGAGCTTAAAAAACAAATTTTACTTAGGTAAAAACACTTATTTTCTTACTTTGAAGAATGTTGTTTTAACATTATTGACTTTTTATATTTACTATATTTTGCTTATTTTTCATGAATATATGTAGCACACATATGTAGAGAGAAGCTGGTTTTAGGACTCATTACTTTGCTTCATATATGTGAGCTGTAGGAAACATGTGCCTTCTCTTCCTGAGCCATCTTGACATCACACCAATATTTTAATCCAAAAATTGAATCTAAATTCTCAACTAAATATCCCCCTACCGCCCCTCCCCCCCACACACACCTACCCACTTCTACCTCTGACTGGCATTCTCCTACACTGGGGCATCAAGCCTTCACAAGACCAATGGAGTAGAGACTGAAGGAAAGGCCATCTAGAGACTGCCCCACTTGGGGATCCATCCCATAAACAATCACCAAACCAGACACTATTACAGATGTCAAGACATGCTTGCTGATATGAGCCTGATATAGCTGTTTCCAGAGAGACTCTGCCAGAGCCTGACAAATACAGAGGCAGATGCTCACAGCCAACCATTGGACTGAGCACAGAGTCCCCAATGGAGGAGTTAGAGAAAGAGCTGAAGGGGTTTGAAATCCCATAAAATAACAAGTATATCAACCAGCCAGACTCCCTAGAGCTCACAGGGCCTAAATAACTAACCAAATTACATCTATTAATCCACATGATATCAAAATTCATATAATGCTGTATAATAACATCCAGATAGAAAGATAGTATGTGTCACTTTCATATTACAATCAGACATAGCCTTATAATTGCCTAATCTAAACTATCAGCCATTAGGAGTCATTGATTCTGCTACTCTTCAGAGCCTTCTCATCAAACATAAAGCTCTATCATCCCACAAACAGTATATGAGTAGAAAGATCTTTCTACATATAAACAAGTCACAGATTTAGAGCTCAGGCAGAAGTATAAAGAAAAAGGAAAGCTCCATTTATCCATTCCCCTATGTTGCCTAAAGTTACTTGCTGATATCTTTAAAATTTAAATTTTTCTCTCAAAGTGATATATCAGTTATGCACATATAGGAACATATATTGAAATAAAGAGGGGCAGATGACGTTTCTAGCATTTTAGAAACACATTTTAGTTTATACACATTTTCAGAATTTCTTTTATTTTGTTGAAAATATTACAACCTTTATTTAGAAACTTTAGAAGAAAAAGAACAAATATAGGATATTTGACTAAAAATCAACTAAAACAATTTTTTGCAAAAATACATTTCTTAAATAATAACTATAGTCACAGCAAGCCAAGGAACTCAGACCCTGATAAACAATGTTTTGTCAGTATCAATTCCCACATACATTGATAATCCCTTTCTCTTTTTATGTACTGCTCTTGATATGACCATAAAAAATACCTCCTATATTTTCTGAAAACTTAACATACATTTTAGAGACAGATTACATTATTCCGTTCTTACTGGAAATGAAAACTATGCTTCCTGTCCAACATGCTATAGCATTCTGCTTTATAATATGCATTCTCTTTAGAAAGAAAAACAAATCATATTTATTGGAGTTACCCTCATGTTTATTTCAGATGACCAAATACTGTGAAGGACTTCATGTGCGGTAATACAGCATGTGTTTGTAACTAAGATGGAGGAAGTTATCCCTGTGCTCGACAGCAAATCATTATAATATGCATTACTGTATGCTTCTCCCCAATGGGTTATAGAAGCAGGAGATTTGTGTAGTCAGTGTGATGGGTTAGTTAACTAAACTCCCACATTAAGAGACCAGAGTTCAAACTATATGCACCTTCTGCTTAAAACAAGTAGTTAATTTTTTCTGTGATATCTAGTTTTCTTTCTTGCCTTGGCCAGCTTGATATCAAGGTGATTTTCTCACATTTAGGTTTAACTGAATCTTATTAATTTAAAAATTTCAGCTACTGTTAAGTATTCTCGAATTTAAGACTTAATAAATTTCCAGAGATACAGAATTTGGGAATCACAAAGATTATATATCCTTGGGGCCATAAGCCAGCTCTGATAAAAATGACATTTAGATAAGAGCAACCCACAGAGGAGATGTGAGTAGTTCATCTCTAAATTGATTTTAAGTTAAATTTAGAGAAAAGAAGTGATTAAAATATCTGAGAATTCAGCTAGGACAATGACTCAAAATTTACAACATTTACTGATCTTAGAATATAGATATAATTTTGCCACTATTATGTAAAATTACATTTCCACAAATATCATTTACTTTAGAACTTATTCCTCTAGTTTGATTTCTTTATATTTCCAAGACCAATTAAATATCTAGAGACTTTTTGATAAGGAATATTGATATATAACATACTTAAAATTGAGACAAAACGATCATAGGTGATTTTCTTTAAAATAATATTCAGGTCTTAATATTAATGGAAGTAAAATAAAAGAAGTGCATAGTGACCAAAGGCTATGTCTTAAATGCTATAGCTCTAGTAAAATCAACTCACTAGTTCCTGTCTACTGTAAATGATTATGCCCACATTTTAGTCGTTATAATTTATGACATTTTATTGGTAAAGAAAATAGATGATAAGAAGTACAGTGTAATGAGAAAGCACAATTTTATAAAATGAATGGTAGTTTTTTTATTTTTTAAAAATATTTATGCTTGATAATAACCTACAAATATTAATACACAATTAGTCTAAAATATCTGTGAAGCCTAATAATACTACACGAGCTCTGTATACACCATAATCAATTTCAAAGTAGGAGTGGAATTGTTTAGATCATTTTCAAAAGAGTATAATGTTACTATCTCCTGAATGTTTGAGAGGTGCCCTGTTAGAGGAGCTGAAGTAAACATTGGCTTTGAAGACGTTACTGCTTTTGTATGAAAAGAATGAGAGAGATTGAAAGAGCTGAAGGTGATAACAACCACATGGGAAGACTAATATTTGCCAATAACCCAGACACCTGGGAGCTCCTAGAGACTAAGCCACCAACCAAAGAGCATGCAAGGGCTTGTCCATGGTCCCTGGCATATATGAAGCAGAGGACTGACTTGTCTGTCCTCAGTGGGATAGGATGATTCTCTATAGGATTCTGTAGAGACTTAATGCCCCAAAGAAGGGGAATACAGGGCAGGGAGCAGTGTGAGATGTGTGTGGGAAGTATGAGGGGGTGGGTAGGTAGGCCAGGATACACCCTCTCAGATGCAGGGGTGGGGGATGCAATGGAGGACTCTGAGAAGAGGAACTGGGAAAGGGAACACATTTGGAATGTAAATAAAGAAGATAATTTAAATTTTTTGAGGATTTTTATTTATGGCTACACAGTAAAAGAAACTTTTCGGGTATGATTTTATGTAGAATAGTGATTTGATTATGTTATTGCAGCCAATTCAACCTGAGTGCACAATAACTGCACACATATTGAATATTAAGGTAGACTGTAAGGCACTGCTGGCACATACCACTAATCCCAGCACTTGGGGAAGCAGAGGCAGGTGGATCTCTGTGAGCTGGAGGCCATCTTGTCTACAGAGTGAGTTTCCCCATAGCTAGGTCTACAAAAAGAAGCCCTGTTTCGAAAAACCAAGGGGAGGGGGGAGAAAGATAAGGAAGAATGAAAGAATGAGAGAATGAAAGGAAGGAATGAGGGAAGGAGGGAGGGAGGGATGGAGGGAGGGAGAGAGGGAGGGAAGGGAGGAAGGGACAAAGGAAGGAAGGAGGGAAGGAAGGAAAGAAGGAAGGAAGGAAGGAAGGAAGGAAGGAAGGAAGGAAGGAAGGAAGGAAGGAAGGAAGGAAGGAAGGAAATGCAGGTAGATAGGCAACAATATTAGGAGTGGCCTCTCAAAGTTGGAAATGGAGAGAAAATATTTTGGGACTATTGTTTTGATTTTATTTTTTAAGATCCTCAGAAGTTTCTACTTTCAATGGCATTTTGACTTCACTTATGTGACACCTACTTTCGATAACTCCTTCCAGTATTATGAGATTTAAAACTTTTATTTGGGGGTCAGAAAAAAATCAGTGTTGAAGAGAATCAGCTCTTCTTCCAGAGGTTTCAATCCCCATCACCCACAATTAGCCTATGACAATTTGTCTATTACTCCAGGGGATCCAACTTCTCTGACATCACTGGAACAAGGCATGACATGGTAGAGGAGCAGATTCGTAGGTAACCGTCAAACACACACACACACACACACACACACACACACACACACACACACACACACACACTTAGAATAAACTGAAATTAAAATTATGTATATTTTTATTTCATTCCAAGTTTACTCATTTAATACGACAGTCATAAGGAGATATTATATCATCTTTCATTTCTTTTTTTTTTGTTACATATTTTCCTCAATGACATTTCCAATGCAATCCCAAAAGGCCCCCATGCCCTCCCCCCCCCTTCCCTACCCACTCATTCTCATTTTTTTTGGCCCTGTCGTTCCCCTGTACTGGGGCATATAAAGTTTGTGTATCTAATGGGCCTGTCTTTCCAGTGATGGCCGACTAGGCCATCTTTTGATACATATGCAGCTAGAGTCAAGAGCTCCGGGGTACTGGTTAGTTCATAATGTTGTTGCACCTACAGGGTTGCAGATCTTTTTAGCTCCTTGGATACTTTCTCTAGCTCCTCCATTGGGGGCCCTGTGATCCATCCAATAGCTGACTGTGAGCATCCACTTATGTGTTTCCTAGGCCCCTGCCTAGTCTCACAAGAGACAGCTATATCTGGGTCCTTTCAGCAAAATCTTGCTAGTGTATGCAGGGGTGTCAGCGTTTGGAAGCTGATTATGGGGTGGATCCCTAGATAAGGCAGTCTCTAGATGGTCCATCCTTTTGTCGCAGCTCCAAACTCTGTAACTCCTTCCATGGGTGTTTTGTTCCCAATTCTAAGAAGAGGCACAGTGTCCACACTTTGGTCTTCATTCTTCTAGAGTTTAATGCATTTGGGAAATTGTATCTTATATCTTGGGTATACTAAATTTTGGGCTAGTATCCACTTATCAGTAAGTACATATTGTGTGAGTTCCTTTGTGATTGGGTTACCTCGCTCAGGATGATGCCCTCCAGGTCCATCCATTTGCCTAGGAATTTCATAAATTCATTCTTTTTAATAGCTGAGTAGTATTCCATTGTGTAAATGTACAACATTTTCTGTATCCATTCCTCTGTTGAGGGGCATCTGGGTTCTTTCCAGCTTCTGGCTATTATAAATAAGGCTGCTATGAACATAGTGGAGCATGTGTCCTTCATACCGGTTGGGACATCTTCTGGATATATGCCCAGGAGAGGTATTGCGGGATCCTCTGGTAGTACTATGTCCAATTTTCTAAGGAACCTCCAGACTCTTTTCCAGAGTGGTTGAACAAGCTTGCAATCCCACCAACAGTGGAGGAGTGCTCCTCTTTCTCCACATCCTCGCCAGCATCTGCTGTCACCTGAATTTTTGATCTTAGCCATTCTGACTGGTGTTAGGTGGAATCTCAGTGTTGTTTTGATTTGCATTTCCCTGATGATTAAGGATGTTGAACATTTTTTCAGGTGCTTCTCTGCCATTCAGTATTCCTCGGGTGAGAATTCTTTGTTCAATTCTGAGCCCCATTTTTTAATGGGGTTATTTGATTTTCTGGAGTCCACCCTCTTCAGTTCTTTATATATATTGGATATTAGTCCCCTATCTGATTTAGGATAGGTAAAAATATCCTTTCCCAATCTGTTGGTGTCCTTTTTGTCTTATTGACAGTATCTTTTGCCTTGCAGAAGCTTTGCAGTTTCATGAGGTCCCATTTGTCGATTCTCGATCTTACAACACAAGCCATTGCTGTTCAGGAATTTTTCCCCTATGCCCATATCTTCGAGGCTTTTCCCCACTTTCTCCTCTATAAGCTTCAGTGTCTCTGGTTTTATGTGAAGTTCCTTGATCCACTTAGATTTGACCTTAGTACAAGGAGATAGGAATGGATCGATTCGCATTCTTCTACATGATAACGACCAGTTGTGCCAGCACCATTTGTTGAAAATGCTGTCTTTCTTCCACTGGATGGTTTTAGCTCCCTTGTCGATGATCAAGTGGCCATAGGTGTGTGGGTTCATTTGTGGGTCTTCAATTCTATTCCATTGGTCCTCTTGTCTGTCACTATACCAGTTTGTCTTTCATTTCTAAAGTGCCATGAGATCTGTATAGTCTGGTGAGTAAACAGACTAAAATTTATAGGGAGAAGATTGATAATAAAATACAATTCATAATGCTTACATTTAAAAAAATCTATATATAGATTAATTATATAGATGTATTCCACACACATGTATATAGAATCTCTCTAATATCCAAATTTTGCTTTCTTAATATCTTTTATATCTACTATCATTTTGCATACATACACACAGAAACATATACAACACACAAAGAAGGGGGAGAGAGTTTGTTTTAGTTTCATTTGTTGTGCATTTTTGAGACAGACAGATTTCAAATGTGCAATGCAGCTGAAGGTAACCCAGTACTAAACTTCTGGTCTCTAATGACCAGGTGCTTCATGCCCTGCTGTGTGCCACCACGCCATGCTCCTGTGCATGATTTTTCTTCCATTATATTCACAGCTTATTTGCACCTTCTCTGCTAGATGTCCTATACAATGCTTGTGGGGCTTTGTTCATTTCATGCCTCCAAATGAGAAGATACCAAAGATCTCAGATTTAAGTCAGAGACTGCACAGCTGAGGTTTGGGTGCTCAATCAATAAATGTACAAACCAAATTAGTGGACTAAAATTAATCTGTTCAGATTGTTACTCATCTACAAAGAGGAAAAAAATCAACCAGATATTAACATAGAAAATGCAAAATGTCTCTAAGGTATTTTATGAATTAGAAGCCCCAAAGCAGCTTTAGTTCACAAGACCACTATTAATGCAGTTTGAATTTATTTATGTTTTCTGTTTGATGCAAGGCATCACTTTGGAGGCTAACCTTGCTTGAAATTATGTATACCTAGATGGCCTTGATACTGTGGCAATCTTTTTGCTTCACTTTCAGGAGTTCTGAGGTTATACCTGTGAGCCCTCACTATAATCAAAGAGATCCTAATGCTTATTTGGTAAAACACAGAAATTATCATTTTACTCATCATTGGTGTACATGTGTATGTGTACAAAAATGGTGTGATGTAAAACAGAGAAGTATCCCAGTAAAAATGATATAAAATATAGGACACATCCTTAAAGAAGTTTATCATATATTTTTAAATGTATCTTTCTAGCTGGAACAGAATGTTTTAATATTTATTTTCATTTATTTTGATTTTTTCTTGTTAGAATCCTATTTCAAATGTTTCTCACAAGTGTGTGTGTGTGTGTGTGTTTATGTGTGCGTGTGTGTGCACGTGAGTTTGTGCTTACATGTATATATTTCTTAGTTTTGAACATCCAAAGGATTAATCTTAATTTTAAAGAAAATAGTTTTGAAAAGTACATTTCGCAAAAGGACTCTACATTTCATAAAAGAGAATGAAGAATTCAACTTTAATTTCAAATATTAAGAAATACATTGTGTCAATTTTTATCCTGCAATAAACATCCCTATTATCAAACACTCACCTATTTTGAACTTCACACTGCAGTTGTTTTCTTTCTTTCTTTCTTTCTTTCTTTCTTTCTTTCTTTCTTTCTTTCTTTCTCTCTCTCTCTCTCTCTCTCTCTCTCTCTCTCTCTTTCTTTCTTTCTTTCTCAATTTGTTTTATGTGTAAAATGATGGATTTTACATCTATGGTATTTCATAGGCTTCTAGGATTATCAGAAACCCAAGCCAGCAAGGTAGCCCTAGATAAAGATACTTTCCCCAGAAACCTGAAAATACAAGCTGAAGCACCAAAATCAACAGAGAGTGCCATCACCTATCCAGCTACCATCACTACCACCAGTACTACCATAAATTAAATTAATTTTTAAATAGGTTTTTAAATATTTTTGAAACTAAAATAAAAATACATAATTTCCCATATTTCCTTTTCTCCCTGTGAATCTAATCCATAGCTCCCTTGCTCTCTCAAGTTTATGATCTCTATTTCATTATACACACACACACACACACACACACACACACACACACGCACACACACACACACATGCACACACACAGAGGTATTCCATGGGGAAGACTAAGTCTCCCATCTGACATATTTCTTAGTTGCCATTAGTTGTTTAATGTTGAGTTCCTATGAGATCTTTCTCTTTTAGAGACTCCAGGTGTTTTTCTTGTTCATACCTTGTTTAGGCAACTCTCTTGATGAGACTTCATATGCATATTTTCCTGATATTTGTAGGGGACAAATATCTCATAGCAGATGTCCTGTTTGTTGTAAAATTGCAGTCTTTGACTTCTTCTAATATGATCCCTGAATTTTTGGCGTAAAACTTACTGTTATAGATGTATCTGCATGGGTTGAGGACCTCAAAATCATTGACTGTATTTTGGTTTGATATTGTATGTCAACCAGTTAATGTGTATATGGTATGAACATATAATAATAGAGTAATGAATATTATGCTACAATTAAAATACACTTGATAATAATGATTAGACATCTCAAACTAAATAATGTTGAATAAAGCTACTCATATGCTTAAAATATAGCAAATATTTATATTCATAAAAAATGTAATATATTGTTAATAATACTTTTAAAACTGATATCAATATTTAATTTATAATAACACATTTTTGGTTAATGAGGGATGATATATTACTAGAAATTATTTAAATGCTAACTATATTAATGTTGATAATAATTCATTAGTTTTAATATAGACTCACCTGAGAATAAATTTTAATTGTAGAATATCCAGCTATATATATTGTACTTGAACACAGCTTTTATTTTAAAAAGTAAACTATAAGAAAAATCAAAATTAAGAAAACTACAATTACACACTTTATCTTATAAAAGGAGAATCGATCAGAAAATCAGATCATATAAATAAATCTTTCTTCAAGCAAATAAATCAATTTTATTATGTCCACATACTCTAATGTACATTCCACTAACAAAAAATACTACTAGTGATCAATGAAGAAGTTTGCATTACTTATTTTTAGAAGAATCCAATATAAATATAACTTGCTACCACTAAAAATTGTTTAGCTTGTAATATTTACATTTTTATTTGATATTTAACTATTTTGTAAACCCAATATATTTGCATTAAGTATATGTAACAAAATTTAGTAGAGAGTAGGCAAGTTAAAAAACAAAAACAAAGATGAAAACTATGACAAACAACAAAAAAATAAGTGACTAGCAATTTTAAAGGCTGTGGAACTGATGAAATTATCAGAGTTACTGTTCTGACATCTGCGATGGAAGGATCTGTTCAGGATTTTGTCTTAGTACAGTATATTTCCTTGAACAGCTATCCCTATGTCTCTTTTAGTTCCTTCTATAAGGACAATAACAAGTTTGTTTAGATGTTATCATAGTCATTTTATTTTATCTTGTTCAACTGTGTAAAGGACGTTATTCCTTAAATGGTAACATTATAAATTATTGCTTGTGAGGACTACAAAATAGGTTCTTTCTGTGGGGAGGGCACATGATTTCATCTTTTTTGCCAATAATATAAAATGCTGGTGTGGGGAAAGATATAAAATGAATTATCAGGCAGGTTTTGTACGACATTGCAACTTAGAGTATATTTGAGTGTTTCAGCAACATTTTACTTATCATCCAAAAACTTAAGTCTTATGTATCAATTTACAAAAAAAAAGTTGAAACCTACATTATCATGAACAAACTGTGTAAGCAATTTATAATGACATTGTTTCAGTAGTACCACATACTCATAACAGATACAAATGTATATTAATCATGTGTACACCAAGATAATATTGAAATAAGGGAGACTATTACTCAATCATTTAACTGACATCAAAACTATACACTCGAATGTAAAAAGCTCCATGAAATATCACATATATATTTGATTATCACTCATTAATTTCTAAATCCAGCTAATTTTATAGAGAATGAAATCACACTGGTAGAGGGCTGAACTGGAAAAAAAATGAGAGATTCCAAATGAGTACAAAAAATGCAAGATAATGATAAAATTTAACTTACATTATAGCAGTATTATATGTTTATCAAATAATAAACTATACAAGATATATCAATAATGGTTAATGCTATTGTACATTGATACATTAATATTCTACTAAGAAGTCTTTTTTTAAAAACATCCAAACAATAAAGGAAAGTTGCTTGGACAAAGAAAATGACAGGAGGGATGGAGAAGTGTGGGTATGTTGAAAATCGAGCACATCAGCAAAACTTAGAAAAGAAGTAACATGAAGAATTGTATTTCAGTGAACACATGAAATATAATCCACACAATCTATACTCCAGAATGAGGCATGATTATGAAGAAATAATTTAGAAACAAAAAGAAAAAAACAATCTATGTTGTATCTTCCATCTCTGTTGTATAACTTTGTGTATGTAAAGTCATGAGATAAACTGGACAATGATCAATATCAAATTAAAAGTAGCCAAAGTCTTAAACTGTCCTGTAATATTTATGGAGGACTACCTCTGATACTCACATTTGTATCTAATCTTGTAATTTTACTTTGAATATAAATATATTTATTTTCTCTCCAGGACAGAAAAAATATCCCAACTACATTAATTTAACAATAGATCTTTCATCTGGGTCTAGTTATGCTATTGCATATTATAATTGTGAACATATTCTTTGTTTCAATTTTCTATTCTATATATTTATCCATACATTCTTACATCAATGCTAAACCAGTAGTTACACTTTATTCTCTCTGCATTGATATTCTAAGTAGAAAGAAGTAATAAGTTTCATTTCTTAATTATATCATTAGCCCATGTACCAAATGCTCAAAAAGTGGTAATAATATTTGTCACTACCCAATTGCCATAATCTTAAAGAATGTAAGATGAAATCATGAAAGGAAGAAAGAATACAGAGAAGTAGAAAGAAACACATAAATTAGTTTTTAATCTCATTTCACAATTTTTGAATAAGCAAATATAATTTCAAGAAACTTGTTTATGGAGTCACAGAAAATTGAAAAAACTAAGATAAATTTTGAAACTATATTAAGATTGTAGTTATTTATAAACAAAGATAAACTGAAATTCAAATTTTGGCTTCTTGAGTGTAGTTTAGGTTTAGACAAATGAGACACTTGATTTGAAAATGGAAAAACCCATTCTCAGCTTTTAGGTATAGAAAATGAATAACACACTTAACTTGATTATTATTTAATTGTATCTTCTTTTCAAGGATTTTTATATTTACTTTATTGAATGAAAAATAAAAACCATAATATTATAATTAATGCAATGTAATATGCAATAAACTCAGTCTAATATACATTCTAGTTTCTAGGCATTATAAGATTTTAATACAATGATTCAGCCAATATTTTTAAGGTATCTATTTAAAATGTATACAAGAATGAATAAATAGTCTTATTTATATAGGATGAATATCATAAGTAGATTCATTTTGTGAAATATGTGAGTATTACTATGGTGTAGTATAGATGAATTAAAAACCTCTAAATGATTTCTTCTATAATTACATATGTATGAGAAAGTTTAGATTGCCTTACATTTTTCCCACCTGAGATACTACAACAGTGTTAACGAATGGTAAGAAGATAATATGATGCCTTCAAAACACACAGAATAACCTCAAAACTCCTGCATGAAACATCCTCAAAAGTATTCCACAAAAATCCTTATTGGCTATCAGAGATAGTGACATAATGGTGCATAACTGATTGTCCAGAAAAAAAAAATAATCTTCAGGATTTTGGGAATAGTTTTCATATTGTAACACAGGGCTCTTCTCACAAATAGGATGGATATAAGGGAACTTAATTTTTAATGTGGTAATTTTGTTAGCTATGGTAGACTTCAGGGTTAAATTGTTTTTGATTATCTTCTTTCATTTACCGTAATATGATTCTGTAAAGTTATCACTGAAGTGTATCTGAACAATTATATTTTTGTCTATTTTGCTACTTTTCAATATTCTGCTATCAAATTGAATTATATACAATCTCATTGTGATGTTTGGCACCAAAATGAGAATTTCCTCATTGTTTAACTTTTAGAGTAAAAGGTATGTTCAAAGAAACATTGAAATGTTTGCTGCTGATATATTTTAGTGCCATTCATTTTTTTTTCAAATAACTCAGCAATTTTATTCATAAGATCTTAAGTAAGCTGCTTTCAAAAATTATCTCATAGTAAAATTGTTATATCTGTATGTATTTTTGTTATTTTATTTAAAGATATCAAGCACTGGTGTGAACAAGAGGGCTTTGACTTGTGAATGGATAGAGACATTGACACACAGCATACTCATTGATAAAATGAGAATGAAATACTAATTTTGCTATTAACAAAGATGAAGGAAGCTTAAGTGCATGGTATTAGGTTAAAACAAAACATGATAAATCTCCACATAATTAAATGAATCTGTTCAAAAATCAATCTAGAAAAATAAAATTAGAGAGAGAATGAGAAAACAAAATCACTGAATGCTAGGAGTTTAAAAAGAAGAAGTGTGTGTGTGTGTCTGCTCCTACAGAAGAAAACACCATGTAATAATGTGGTGAAGGACACATAGCACTGTGTACTTATCAATGCTTGAAAAAGCTTATGACACACATATTGAATAATAATTTATCTAAACATAAAAATATATAAATCATGATATCACATGAAACAAAGTATGTTTGGACAAAGTAATTTAACACAATTACGCAGTATGAGAAATAGTTTGGAAGTTAATGAAATGAGATTGTAAGACTAAAGACTTAGAAAACCCCAAAGTATTCTAATCTAATCAGAAAAAAAATCTGAGAAAGGTTATGGGAAGGTTGAAAATATAAACAAAGGTATGAAAGAGTATAAGAATCAAGTTTCCATAGTTGAAACTAAAGGAATATACATGTCGTGATGTGCAGCATAGGTTCCTACAGAAATGGATCAAAATATAACTTTATAATGGAAACAGTCCTTAAGCAAACTTCAGACATTTGTTGAAGTGAAGCATCAATAATAAAAAATCATAAACATACCACATATCTCAATATGGCTTTGGAAGAAATTTTTCCAAATTTATAAACACAGTCCATTCACAATAAAGTACAAGATAAAGCCTTATCTGACAGGCAGTCTGCAAAATAGCTCAAAGGAATTCCAGAATGTTAAGGTCATCAAAAGGGAAAAGGGCTGGGGAAGTTTGATAAATCGGCACACTGTAGTGGAGAAGATATATATAATCTTACCTGCATAATGAGATTCAGGAACAAAATATTCAATGTTTATCAGGTTAAAAACTATTTAGCTGCTATTAACATGTTGATGTTAGCTTGTGGATTCTGAAAAGGCATGTTTGTAATATGAGTTTTTAATAACAGAGAGCCATGTGTGGGAGAGAAAGTCTCCAAAGAAAAAAGTACTATCCAGGTATAGGTTTGCAAATCTAAAATTTCTAAGTAAAAATTACTGTTAAAAACAACAACAACAACAACAACAAAAACAAAAACAAAAAAAAAAACAAAAAACCCAAACAGACCCAGAATCTCTGGGACCATAAAATAGCTGAGAGGGTAAAAATTCTGGGCAGTAAACCTCCCTTCCTGATCTTGGTCTCTATAATTTGCATGGTAACAGAAAGAACTCTTTCCTGCAGGTTGTCCTCTGATCTCTGCACACATGTGGATACACATGCAGATCTCTAGGCAAATACATACATACATACATACATGCATACATACACATGTGCATACATACGCATTTTATACTTACTCATATACATATTTTGAATGAAGAAGTATATGATCCCATTACATTGCTGATAGAAGCAGCAGGAGGGCAAGTTTAAAGCCAGGCTGGGTACCAAGATCAGGCCCTGTTTCAAAAAGGCAGGCAAGGAAAAAGAGGAGAATTTTCTTTAACCCAGATTTAGCCTCTTCGTTTCTAACAGTTCTAAAGAATGAATTGTATTCTTTCTTCTGTTATACCAAAATGATCTTCAGATTCCGCAATTGGAAATCCCTCCATGATAACCATACAAAGCATTTCTTTGTAAAAATAAAATGTCAATAATCAGTATCAAAATTTGCAGTCATAATTTTCTAAAAACTATATTTGAAATTATACTTTTGTTTAGCATAAAACATAAATGGAATATTAGATTTTTTCAAGTACCAAATATATTTATAAACAAAATTATCAGAGAAGAAACATCTATTGCAGAGGGGTTTTTGTTTACTATATGAGAATTTTTAAATTAAGGAGAATGAAAAAAATCAATTTAAAACATTTTATGTGGTATAACATTTACTGGAAGCCTTAGTATTTCTCTAGATGATAATGATTTCTGTGCAATTTAAAATATGTTTAAAGTAACAGTAAAGCTGACATCGATAGCAAAGTGAGATTAATTGATATTGAGTGCAAAACGATTACTGAAGCCATCAGAGTGCATAGATCTGAAAGTCCTTCCTATTATAACTTCTGCCTTTCTAATAAGCCACAAATGTACCAAGCAGAATAAGCGAAAATCAATTTAATAATTCAAAAAATACTTCACCCACAGTTTTCATGATTACATTAATTGATTTTTTAAAGAAAAAAAATAGCAAAAAAACAAGCTTGAAGCATTAGCACAAAAGGATCTGAGGTCATTTCCAAGTCAATGTGATAAATGATTTCAGGTTCATCAGCACTTAGTTTTGCCAATTGGTTGCCTTGTACTGGAAACAAGGAGTGCTAATAGTGGTCAATTCTAATCTGTATTATTTTATTATTTAGTGTGTACCAATTTCTAACTCTTTTTCTAAATAGCTCAGCAAATACCCACAGTGAACCACTATTTACCTAGTACAGACAATTTTGTTTATACAAGGTTCTATTATTAGAAAGCAAGAAACTATCAAGATATTTCCAAGATTAAAAATTAAATAAACTGTGAAACTCAAATGTATACTATGTATTTTAGTAGTGACATGTAATTTCTTCTTTAAGTTAGTTCACATTCAATTCTAAAGTTCTATTGACAAAGAGTAAATTTTATTACATTGGAATGCAATTTGAGAAGTAAAAAATATAAATGTTAATTTAGGAGAGTCAAATGCAATGCACTGTGTCAGGCTTTTGCTACCATAATTATCACAAATCACTCAAGCTTATCAATTTATTAGTTGTGAAAGTTTATGACAACCACTTATAGATATTTTAGTCCATGGTCACATGATGCCACTGACTTTGTACCTATAGTAATGGAGTATAGTGTAGTAAAATATTGTTCAGAGCATGGTTGCTTAGAAGGAAGAGTAGGGAATGAACTCCATAACTCTCAAGTTTTCTGCCACTTTGCTGTTACATAACCCTTTGCAAAACATCCTAGGCAGAAATTAGAGATCAAGGTATTTCATTATGCTAGTCTACTTTGTCTGATAAGAATGGGGAAAAGTGACATAATAATTGGTTACCACTTCAACATGTAGAATCACAGGCATTCAAAAATTATATTATCAGTATATTGTTTATATACTCCTATTTAGGAAGACCATCATATATACAGAGATTTTAGACACTTATGGAGTACACGATATACCTTGGCAAAGGTCAGTTGCATTTGTGTAGAATTTTCTAGTGCTATGAATGAACTTGACTTAGTCTTTTCTGACTGTTTCATATGGGCTGAAATAGCCTTTCCTGTGTTGAAGAGAGATTCACAAAGCTACAAGACTCCTGAGCATCAGAAGTGCCCCATCTGTAAAAGATAATATAATGATTAAGTAATCTCTGGGGAGACACTACAATGATATATTTTGCTTTTAAGTGAGTATGCTCAATCTATTCCAATCAACTTGTTCTTTTATATAATACTTAATTGTGCTTTTAAAAGCTTTTATTTGTTGAATTTTGTAACAGACAACTACCTGCTCCAAAATCCACAGTGAAAGAATAGCACTCATATTTGCTACCATCTTTCTACTGTAATTACATCTCTGTTGCCATAATAAAAAATACTCTCGAAAAAAACAAAAACAAAACAAACAAACAAACAAACAAAATGAATTAGAGTTGAAAGTGCTAATGCTAGCTCACAGTTCCAGGGAAGAGTCCACAATGACAAGAAATGGAGGCAGCATATGTTTGAATAATTTGCTCACACTGCCTCCACAGTTAGGAAGCAGACAGTGACAAATGCTTGTATTCCCTAGATTTTTCTTTTTTTCATGGGGTCTTAAATTTAATCAGCCTGTTAGTGTGGACATTCCCTCTTTAATTAACCTAATCAGCATAATCCCTCACAGGCATTCCTAGAAGCAAAATAACTCCTCCCATGTGTGCTTGTGTGTTACTTCCTAGGTGACTCCAAAACCAGTTGACAAACAGACAAATGGTTCTATCCCTCATCAACTGGATATCCAAACTTACCATTTTGAAATCATAACTATAACTTTTTTACTCCTCAAAGTTTTTAACAATTATAATAATTTGAAGGTCAGAAGTCCATGTTTAATCTGACCCAGGGAAAACTGTAAGATCATTTAAAATAAGTATGTAAATAATATGTAAATGAATAAATAAAAATAGTTAATATTTACAATATAAAATGGCACAGAGTATATATTCTTATTCCAGAAGGGAATGATCATAACAAAGCAAGGAATAAAGCAACCATTTATAGGATGGATCCCCGGATGGGGCAGTCTCTGGATGGTCCTTCCTGCTGTCTCAGCTCAGAACTTTGTCTCTATAACTCCATCCATGGGTATTTTGTTCCCCATTCTAAAAAGGAATGAAGTATCCATATTTTGGTCTTCCTTCTTCTTGAGTTTCTTGTGTTTTGCAAATTGTATCTTGGGTACTCTAAGTTTCTGGGTTAATATCCACTTATCAGAGAGTGCATATCATGTTTGTTCTTTTGTGATTGGGATACATCACTCAGGATGATATCCTCCAGATCCGTCCATTTGCCTAAGAATTTCATATTAAAAGTTGGACCATCTTTTGTATATATGCCCAGGAGAGGTATTGTGGGATCATCCGGTAGTACTATGTCCAATTTTCTGAGAAACTGATTTCCAGAGTGGTTGTGCAAGCTGGCAATCCCACCAACAATGGAAGAGTGTTCCTCTTTATCCACATCCTCGCCAGCATCTGCTGTCACCTGAATTTTTGATCTTAGTGTGGATACTTTGCCCTTCTTAGAATTGGGAACAAAACACCCATGGAAGGAGTTACAGAGACAAAGTCTGGAGCTGAGATGAAATGATGGGCCATCTAGAGACTGGCATACCTGGGGATCCATCCCATAATCAGCCTCCAAATGCTGACACTATTGCATACACTAGCAAGATTTTGCTGAAAGGACCCTGATATAGTTGTCTCTTGTGAGGCTATTCTGGGGCCTGGCAAATACAGAAGTGGATGCCCCTAGGGATTTTCTTTCAATTTTCATGACTTATGCTTCCAAACATAAATGTATTCAAACATATAGAAATTAAAACTCAAGATCTGAATATAACAGTAAGTATGTTACTTTTGACTTTTAAAATATCTTATTTTTCTTTATGTAATATTTTTCAGGTGTATCTACTTTCTTTCAAATTAATTAAATATGATAAACACACACACACACACACACACACACACACACACACACACACACACATTCAATGTATATGGTAGAGTCCACCATGAGGAATCAAGACAGTAGGAGCTATTGGGAATTTGAAAAGATTGTTCTCAGTACATCCACATTAAAGAAACGGATAATGAGAAATTGTTTTTTCTAGCTTTATGCTATCTATATAAATAAGCACTCACACACATATGCTCATACACACACACAGACACACATCTTTCAAGAGAGAAAAAAAGATTCATTGATATTTAGTCAAATTAGCAGCTTCATTGGAGGCTACATATAATTCAGCTTTAAGGTATGATGTTCCTCATAGATGGTAACAGCAGTAACTTCAATACAGAGAATAAACACATCTTCCTGGTCACATAGTTACTTTAGGTGATGAAAGCAACTAAACTCTCAAAATTATTCTGACACAATACAACTTTATCAACTCTTGCCCATATGTGCTATGTTAGTTTCCAAGATTCTATTTTGACCCTTACTATTCTCAAATCTTTGGTCCTTTATTTCCTACTCTTCTCCTTCTGAATAACACATAGTAGTTGGACCTGCTTTGTTCTGTAACTCTACTTATGGATTTTTTTACTTTTTAGATACAGCATATAAATGAGATTATGTGATAAATTCCCTTCAGTATCAATCTAATTTCCATTAACAAAATTCTTCCAAGTCTAACAAGGATATGATGAGACATAGACTCTCCTTTTGTATAGCTAAAGATTATCCCAATGTGTACATATGAACATATATATAGGAAACTGTGGGAGTGAACATATATATGCATGTAATTTTACATGTGTATTCAAGATTTTATTTTTCAGCTTTGTACATCTTAATGTTTGTGTTTTTCTAAGAGTAAAGGATCTAAAAAAAAAAATGCCAGGCATGGTGGTGCATGCCTATAATCCCAGCACTTGGGAGGCAGAGGCAGGCAGATTTCTGAGTTCGAGGTCAGCCTGGTTTACAAAGTGAATTCCAGGACAGCCAGGGCTATACAGAGAAACCCTGTCTCAAAAAACTAAAAACTAAAAAAAACAAAAAAAAACCCAAAACAAAACAAAAGATTAAAGGACCTAGGCAATGTTAAACATTATCATTTCTATTCACTTTTGAATATAGTTTGATATGATATTGTCATTTCCATTTAAATTTCTATCATAATATAGTATGATACAGTTTTAGAGACACTCATTATTATTCCTTGAAAGTTCTCTCTGTTAAAAAAGTCAATGTAAATATGTGTATGATATTATAGTAACTTCATTTTTTTCATATTTTTAAACATTTCTACATATTGAATAAAGCATGTTTCTTCAAAAACAGGTTCTCTAAATCCTACAATTGTACATATATTTTTATTTCCATAAAAAGACTGTAGTCTGTGAATTTTATTTCAATAATAGACAAAATATATTTATTCTCAAATTCTGTCTTTGCCAATCATTGGTTAAAGAAACTTTCCCCCAGAATAAATGTGTTCAGACAGCATAACTAGAAACTTAAGGATTTCTGTGACTAATTTTGTCACTGCTATGTGTTCTTCATCCAACTGGCAACAGGATTTTATATCCTTCAAAAATCAAGAAAAATGAAATAGGTGAGGTATTAAGTTGTGCTGAGGGAAGGTACTTTTTTAAATTGGTTATTCTATTTATTTACATTTCAAATGTTATCCCCTTTTCCAGTTTCCCCTTCACAAGCCCCCTACCCTTTCCCCCTCCCCTGCCTCTCTGAAGGTGCTCCCCAACTTGCTCACTCATCTGCTACATATCCAGCTGGAACCATGGTTCCCTCTATGTGAACTATTTGGTTGGTGGTTTAGTCCCTGGAAGCTCTGGGGTGTCAGGTTTGTTGAAATTGTTGTTCTTCCTATGGGTTTGCAAACCCCTTTATCTCCTTCAGTCCTTGCCCTAATTTTTCCATTGGGGTCCCTACAATCAGTATGATGGTTGGCTGAGTACATCCACATCTATATTGATCAGGCTCTGGAAAAGTCTCTTAGGGTACAGCTATACCAGGCTCCTGTCAACAAACGATTCATGGCATCAGCGATAGTGTCTGTGTTTGGTGTCTGCAGTTGTAATAGATACCTAGGTGAGGCAGTCTCTGGATGGCCTTTCTTTCAGTCTCAGTTCCACTCTTTCCTTGCATTTCCTTTTGACAGGAAAAATTCTAGATTAATATGTTTGAGGTAAGTGTGTAGCCCCATCCCTCAACCAAGGGCCATTTCTATCCTCAGGATATGGACTCTACACGTTCTCTGTCTCCTCTGTTGGCTCTTTCAGTGAATGTTGTCCCAGTTGGGTGCTGGGAACCTTTTGGGTCCCTGGCATCTGGGACTTTCCAATGGCTACAGCCAGTGCCCCACCCTCCTCTGCTACACAACTCTTCAATTTCCTGACCCTCTCTACTTTTCGACTATCTCCTCCCACATCTGATCATGCCCCCACTTACCCTCACACTCTCTCTCTCCCTACCAGATCCCTTCTTTCTCTATCTCCCATGATTATTTTCTTCCCTGTAGGAAGCTGCAAACACCATTACAAGATGGTGCTGGTTTCTTTAAGCTGAAGCCCATGGTAATGGATAAACAACCAATGTGGGCATGTGCATAAGAGTTTTTTGCCGAGTCACTGCCTGGCCCAACATATATTAATGTGGTACTGGTAGCATAACCAATCAGGTATGGACATGTCACTCCTAGGCCTATATAAGCAGCACCATTTCTGGGCTCAGGGTCTCTACGCCTCTGCAATCAAGCTCTCCCAACAAACGTGTGCAGAAGGATCCTGTTGCAGTGTCTGCTTTGCTGGTCGAGAGCAGACGTGCACAAGAAGTGGTGCCGAAACCCGGGAACTGCATCCTGGAAAAAGAAATATCTTTAGGCACAAGCGAAGACCCCCTGCTACAGGGAGGATTCAGAACTGCATCACGTGGAAGGAGTGGTTAATAAAGTGTTCCCGTAAAACAGACTGCTGAGAAGGATCCTGTGTGGATTCAGAACTCTTCAGCCGGGAGACGGTGGTAATGAAGTGTTCCTGCAAAACAGACTGCTGAGAAGGATCCGACTGCCTGGATTCAGAACTCTTCAGCTGAAGAACGGTGGTACTGGTAAGTCTCCCAAATTGATCTCCGGGTTCAAGGGGGATATGTTTTTTTAAGAAAAAGGAAAAGAAAAGGGAGGAAAAATAAAAGGAATCAGTGATAAAGAAAAGGAAATAGTGAAGAAAAGGAAAAAGGAAAGGAAAGGAAGGGAAAGAAAGGAAAGGAAAGAAAGAATGGAAAGGAAAGAAAGAAAGGAGAGAAGGGAAAGAGAGAAGACATGGAAAGGGAGGATTGAGACAATAAGGTTCCCGGCTTTGGGACAAGTTAAGGTTCACGGTTTTGGGACAAGTTAAGGAACTATGATAACCTCAGTGTGGTGATCAATAGATCCTTGCTGTGTAGCTTTGCTTTTTTCTCCCATTTATCCTTTGTGGGTAGGTGTGATAGTTTTGGCCTTGTTTGTTCTGATATATGGACTCTGTTTCTGTTTGAATTGCCAGTTAGTCAAGACAGGTCAGAAAATCCTTACAGAGCAACAAGGAAGTATGTTGGAAGAGGAGAAGGGCTTAAAAAGAAAAAAGAAAAAGAAAGGAGACACAGTGTTATCAGGTAGACAGAAAGGACAAAACAAAATAAAAGCCAGAGGAGGAAGAGGAGGAAGGCGAATTAGCTTCCTCGCCCCCTCCCTATGCCTCCTTGGCAGCCACCTATAGGCGGACCTTCTGTTCAGAGGTTTGGAGAGAGGGTTAGATTCTCCTTGCTGGGATGTCCTATTTTCACCGACCAAGCGGGGCAGAGATATCATGAGCCTCTAGATTTCAAAGTAATCAGGAATTTGGCTGAGTCCATGGGACGTATGGCTTAACTGCCTCCTATACTGTGGCTCAAGTAGAGGCATTGAATAGACACTGCATGAAGCTGTCCCATTGGGCAGGCTTGGTAAAGGCATGCCTTTCACCTGGGCAGTATTTAGATTGGAAAGCCTTCCTTATTGAATTTGCAAATGAACAGGAAGTGGCTAACATTGCTGCAGGAAATCCAGCATGGGTTAGGAATATGCTGTTTGGTCAAGGTCCCTTTGCACAACAGACAGGATATCCAGTACAGGTGTTTGAGCAGGTGAATCAGATTGCCATAGGGGTGTAGAAATCATTGCCCACCAGTGTTGACGGTGTTGCAGAACTCCAGAAAGGCAATGAGGCGCTGAACCAGGTAAGAGAGGAGCGCTCTCAATTGGTTTGGGAGAGAGGGTCTGTTTGTGTTTCCTTAGGATCATCGACAACAGCTGCAGATCCCAGAGCAGCTGAACAGAGCAATTCAAAACAAGCGGAGCTATGAGGAGGTGGATATTCCAGTGGCTGGGGGTGCTCCCACTATTTAGAACTGAAGAGCTCTGTGTTCCTGAAACCATGCCATTGACGCATTCGGGTGTTTCCTCAATTCTTTACATCTAATGCCAGATTTTAAGCCTTAATGGAACTCAAATAGAACCCATCATTGTTGGCAACTTTACCTCTTGGCTTACCTCTGCATTTTCTTACTTTAAGGAATGGGTGGGAGTGATTTTGTTTGGTGCTGCCATATGCTGTGGACTGGTGTTCATGCTCTGGTTGGTATGCAAATTCAGAACTCAACAAAAATGTGACAATGTGATTATAACTCAGTCACTTTTAGCTATTGAAAACGGCACCTCCCCTGACGTTAGGTTATCTATGCTCAAGAATTAGTCGGCATCTGAGTTCTCTGCTCTTGCACCCCACGGATTTATGGATCCATTGCACTGGGATGAGAGAGACTCAACGATCATTGATCAGCCCTTGCACATCGCTGAATTTTCCTCATTGCACGCAATAGGGTGATCATGATTTCCTCACTAGTTCATTTTCTGGATGGCCTCTTTTGTATAGTTCGCCCTAGGTCATTTAGCAGTTACTGTCACACAGCACTGTGGTATCCAGAGACGGGCAACTTTCCTCATGCACAGACCAACCTAAGACAAGGGGCCCGGTGACTATAGGGTTACCCTATGACAGGTAAGACGTGACATTAGAGGAACGACCTAAAACAGGAGCCGTGGTGGATGGACATAATTGCACAGGCCTAGTCCAGCCTCATCTTATTAAAACAAAAAGGGGGGGGGGGATGTGGGAAGCCACAAATGCCATTACAAGATGGCGCTGGTTTCTTTAAGCCGATGCCCATGATTATGGGTAAACAACCAATGTGCGCATGTGCATAAGAGTTTTTTGCCGAGTCATTGCCTGGCCCAACGCATATTAATGAGGTACTGGTAGCATAACCAATCAGGTATGGACACGTCACTCCTAGGCCTGTGTAAGCAGCAACATTTCTGGGCTCAGGGTCTCTTCTCCTCTGCAATCAAGCTCTCCCAATGAACGTGTGCAGAAGGATCCTGTTGCAGCGTCTGCTTTGAGCAGATGTGCACAAGACTTCCCCTTTCTTATTAGGACTGATGGAAGTGTCCATACTTTTTTTTTTCCTTCTTCTTGGGTTTCATACAGTCTTGAGTTGTATCGTGGGTATTCTGAGCTTCTTGCATAGTAACCCCTTGTCCGTGAGTATATATTATGTGTATTCTTTTGTGACTGGGTTACCTCACTCAGAATAATATTTTCTAGTTCCATCTACCTGCCTGCGAATGTCAAGAAGTCATTGCTTCTAATAGATGAGTAGTTCTCCACTGTGTAAATGTACCACATTTTCTGTATCCATTACTCTGTGGAAGGACATCTCACTTCTTTCCAGCTTCTGATTATCATAAATAAGGCTGTTATAAACATAGTGGAACATGTGTCCATCTTATATGTTGGAGACTTGTTTGGGTATATACCAAGTAGTGGTATAACTGGGTCCTAAGGTAGTACTATGTCCAATTTTCTGAGGAATCAGCAGACTGATTTCCAGAGTGGTTGGACAAGTTGGCAATACCATCCACAATGGATGAGTGTTCCTCATTCTCCATATCTCACTTTCATCTGCTTTCACCTGAATTTTTTATATTAGCATTTTTTACTGGTGTGAGGTGAAATCTCAGGGTTGTTTTGATTTGCATTTCCCTGACGACAAAGGAAGTTGAACATTTCTTTATGTGTTACTTGGCCATTCCATATCCATCGATTGACAATTCTTTGTTTATCTCTGTACCCGATTTTTAATAGGGTTATTTGGTTCTCAGGAGTCTGACTTCTTGATTTCTTTGTATATATTGGATTTTAGCCCTCTATCAGATGTAGGTTTGGTAAAGATCTTTTGTAATTATGTTGGTTACCATTTTGTGCTATTGACAGTGTCCTTGGCCTTATGGAATCTTTGCAATTTTATGAGGTCACATTTGTCAATTCTTGATCTTAGAGCATAAGTCATTGTGTTCTGTTCAGGAAATTTTCTCTTATGCACATGTGCTCCAGGCTCTTCCCCACTTTCTTTTCTATTAGTTTCAGTTTATCTGGTTAATGTGGAGGTCCTTGATCCACTTATACTTGTGCTTTGTACAAGAAGAAAGGAATAGATCAATTCTCATTCTTCTACATGGTGTCTGACAGTTGAACCAACAACATTTGTTGAAAATGCTGTCTTTTCAAGATTTTGCTGAAAGGACCCAGATAGAGCTCTCTCTTGTGAAACTATGCCAGGGCCTAGCAAACACAGAAGTGGATGCTCACATTCAGCTATTGGATGGATCACAGGGCCCCCAATGGAGGAACTAGAGAAAGTACTCAAGCAGCTAAAGGGATCTGCAACCCTATAGGTGGAACAACATTATGAACTAACCAGTACCCTAGAGCTCTTGACTCTAGCTGCATATGTATTAAAAGATGGCCTAGTTGGCCATCACTGGAAAGAGAGGCCCACTGGACATGCAAACTTTATATGCCCCAGTACAGGGGAACGCCAGGGCCAAAAAGTGGGAGTGGGTGGGTAGGGGAGTGGGGGGGGGGACGGTATGGGGGACTTTTGGGATAGTATTGGAAATGTAAATGAGGAAAATACCTAATAAAACTATATATAAAAAAAGAAAATGCTGTCTTTTTTCCACTGGATGGTTTTCCCTTCTTTGTCAAAGATCAAGTGACCACAGTTGTGTGGGTTCTTTTCTATGTCTTCAGTTTTATTCCATTTATCTACTTGCCGGTCTCTGTACCAATACCATACCGTTTTTATCACTATTGCTCTGTAATTCAGCTTGAGCTCAGCGATGGTGATCTCCCCAGAAGTTGTTTTATTGTTGAGATGGTTTTCGCTATCCTTTTTTTGTTGTTGTTGTTATTCCAAATGAATTTGCAAATTGTTCTTTCTTACACTAGGACTAATTGAATTCGGGTTTTTATGGGGATTGCATTAAATTTGTAGATTGCATTTGGCAAGATGGCCATTTTTACTCTATTAATCCTGCCATCCCATGAGCATAGGAGACCTTTCCATCTTCTGAGATCTTCTTCGATTTCTTTCTTCAGAGACCTGAAGTTGTTATCATACAGATCTTTCACTGGCTTGGATAGAGTCACACCAAGGAATTTTATATTATTTGTGACTATTGTGAAGGGTATCTTTTCTCTAAATTCTTTCTGACTGTTTATTCTTTTGGTAGAGGAAGGCTACTGATTTGTTTGAGTTAATCTTAACTCTGTCATGAACACACATTTTTCTCTTTTATTTTTTACAATCTTGTTTCTTTTTCATATATTCTCTTTCTTCTCTTCTTTTCCTTTTCCCCATTCTGTTTTATTTCTGTTTGAAATACAGCTCACATTTATATCAACAGATATTAGAGAGTGGTTGATTTCCTTTATATATGGTGACTGAGAAATATCATGTCATTTTTGGTCTTTCTGCTTTTAGTTCATAGGTTTTATTGTGTAGTCTGCTCAAACCCTTGTAGATCTCCCATAAATTCTTGAAATTTCTAACATAAGTCAAGAAAGTAATTCAGATGTTGTTCCCAGGTATCTCACTTCTATTCTTGTCCACCCTGGAAAAATGTAATTTGATCCATGAGTCACTGGCCTAATGCTTTTAGCAAAGTTGTTGAGCCATACTTTTAGGCTTCTTTGATAATAGCTTCAGCAAGTTTAAGTCACTATTATTGGCCTATTTTCTTTTTCCAATTTAGAAAGGCTGAAGGCTCCACAAATAATCAAATGCTAGTTCAATTTTGTTTTTCTATAAATACTCAAATGTTTTTCCCTCACATTTTCTGGCTGAAGAGAGCCAGGATTTCTTTCCACCTCTTTGCTTAGTAATCTTGTTTAAATACACAGGTTTATTCTTTACCATTGTACATTAGATCTAACAGTAAAAGATTTCATAATATCTCTGTCAATATGTTGAGAACAGTTATCTTTCCAGCTTCCATCCATATGGTCCTCATTTTATACACTCAACAAAATGACTTTGAATGTTCATTCTACAATTAATCAATTTGAAGCAATTTAGCACACACACCAATATTTGGGATCTCATATTGCTTTATTTTGTTTCTTTATACATTTTTTTCTGGAATAAGATGGAACTTTAGCATTGTTTTATTTAGCTCTGAAACTGGAACTATTGAGAATTTATTTATTTATTTTTTACTTTAATGTTTGTGTTGCATCCCTTGAGAACTCTGGTTTCATTCTGTAGTTTTAAACTGGACTGTTCATTTTCATTATGTTTATTGTTTATGAAGTTTTGTATAATCTAGACATTACATGTTTGTCAGACATATACCTATAAAGACTTTTTCTTTTGCCAGGGTGTCTTTTTACTCTACTAATGGTGTTCCTTGTTATAAAGAACTGGTTTCATTTCATGAGGGCCCATTCAGTATTTTTTGGCACTAAAACATGTTCAGATGGTTTGTTTTTCAGAGGTTCTTGTGCTAAACAATATTGTGTTTAATTATATTACCCTATATATTAGAGTATCAGATCTTATGTTAACATTCTCGATCCAATTGGACTTGTGCTCTGTGTAGAATTTGAGATGAAAAATTAGTTTCACTTTTTAAAATCTAACTATCACATTTGACTAGTATCAATTATTAAATATCCGGTATTTTCTCCAATGACCAATGTTGGCCTTTCTGAAAAAATGAAGTCATCATAGGTACATGTCCTTATATCAGTTCTCAGTTGTATTTCATCAACAATGAGTCATTTCTGCCAGTATTATGCTGTTTTAATTATTATTAACCTGCAGTATAATTTGAAATCATGAATACAGATACTGCCAACAAAATTTTTGTTAGCATTGTTATTTGTTTAATTTTATAGTTCAGATTAAGTTGAATTTCTGGGCCGTTTTAATTTCCACATTAAAATAATTTTTTTTCAATTTGTAGAAGGACTTCATTGCAATTTTGATCAATACTGCACTTATTATTCTTCAAAGCAGAGATAAAACAGTCATATACCAAAACTGACTCTTAATAAATTTGTATATCCAGAGATTAATAAATCCCTCAACTTTCAGTAGGAAACAATTTATGTAGAACATGTTGATAAAAAATAGAAGAAACTCATAGTTGGTTCAGACTCAGAGAGAACAAGACTGCAGAAGATCAGCCCAAATGGGACAACTATGCCATACCTATTCCTTCCCAGGCTGGGATTATTTCAGTTGTAGAAATTGGTAAATGAGTTTATGAGCCAGGAGTACTAAATGGCTATGAGGAAAGTGTGTTTTCTGGACATATCAATGCAGCTGCACATTTGGAATTAAAACAGTAAAGTGGAAACATAACTTAGACTATCCCAGCAAAGAAAGTGGAGCTATTGTTAGTTAGTAGCTGCTGGTAAAGGGAGAGTCTGTTTTTTCTAGGAATATGTACCTTGGTTAAGTTCACTACTCTTCAAAGAAGGACAAACAATCACAAATATTTGAGTAGCACAAATTAGATTTGATGGGATTAAAAAAAAAACTCAAAATAAAACACAAACTTTGTTGGGTAAGGAAGGGAAGGAAAGTGGAAGTAGGAAGAGTTGTGAGTGTAAAATAAGCAAAACATATTAAATAATGGTCTCAAAAATAAATAAAAGCAAATTGACTTTAAAATAAAAACAAAAAAGAAAAACAACTTTATTTATTTTAGCTTTAAAGATTGAATGCAGTCTTTTTATACATTCTTCATGATTATGCTGTATAGATGTAGACATTGGCAAAAGAAAAATAATGTATAGGGAACAGATAGAATTCAATACTCTTTCTTTGCTCCATGTGTATATTTAATGACAATGGTAAATATGTGTTTATAATCTTGCAACTTTCTCTTATTAAATCAAGAAGATCCTTCCCAAAAAATCTCCATATTAAACCAGACACAATGAATCTAATAGAAGAGAAAATGGGAAAGAACCTCAAACATATGGCTCAGGAGAAAATGTTCTGAACAAAACACCAATGGCTTATGCTCTAAAATCACCTATTGACAAATGAGACCTCATAAAATTGAAAAGCTTCTGTAAGATGAAGGGTACTGCCAATAAGACAAAACAGAAACCCACAGATTGGAAAAAGATCTTTCCAATCCTACATCTGATAGAGGGCTAACATCCAAAATGTATGAAGAACTCAAGTTAGACTCCAGAGAACCAAATAACACTATTTAAAATTGGGGTACAGAGCTAAACAGAATTCTCAAATGAGGAATCTCAAATGGCTGCCCTACCTGAGGATCCATCACACCTACAGTAACCAAATCCAGGCACTATTATGCATGCTAAGAAGTACTTACTGAAAGAAGCCTCATATAGCTGTCTCCTGAGAGGCTCTGCCAGAAACTGACAAGTGCAGAGGAGGATTCTCACAGCCAACCACTGGACTGAGCACAGGGTCCCCAATGGAGTAGTTAGAGAAAGGACTAAAGGAGATGAAAGGGTTTGCAACCCCATAGAAAGAACAATATCAACCAACCAGAACCCCCTTCCCTTCCCTCTAGAACTCCCACAGACTAAACTACCAAAGAAGGAGTACACATAGAGGGACCCACTACTCCAGCTGCATATGTAGCAGAGAAGGTCCTTGTTGAGCATCAACCAGAGGAGAGGTCCTGTGAAGGCTCAATGACTCAGTGTAGGGAATTGCCAGGGTGGGTGGGTATTTGGGGGAATACCCTCAAAGTATCAGGAGGAAGAGGATGGGATAGGGTATTGGGGGGGGGATTGAGAAAGGGGATAACATTTGAAAGGTAAATAAAGAAAATATCCAATAAAAATATTTTATACTGTGAAAATGATACATTTTTTTAAAGACCCTCAACAGAGAATGAATACAGAAAATGTGGTACATTTACACAATGGAGTACTACTCAGCTATTTAAAAAGTGAATTTATGAAATTCTTGGGCAAATGGATGTTTCTGGAAGCTATCTTCTTTAGTGAGGTAACCCGATCACAAAAGAAGTCATTAGCTATTCACTCACTGATAAGAGGATATTAGCCCAGAAACTTAGAACACCCAAGATACAATTTGCAAAACACAAGAAAATCAAGAAGAAGGAAGACCAACGTGTGGATACTTCATTCCTCCTTAGAATAGGGAACAAAATACCCATGAAAGGAGTTACAGAGACAAAGTTTGGAGCTAAGACAAAAGGGTGAACTATCCAGAGACTACGCCCCGCCCCCCGCCCCTGGGATCCATCCCATAATCAGACCAAAACCAGACACTATTGCATATGCCAGAAAGATTTTGCTCAAGGGACTCTGATATAGCTTTCTCTTTTGAGACTATGCCAGTGCCTGGCAAATACAGAAGTGGATGCTCACAGTCACCTATAGGGCCCCCAATGGAGAAGCTAGAGAAAGCACTCAAGGAGCTGAAGGGGTCTGCAACCCAATAGGTGGAACAACAATATGAACTAACCAGTACCCCCAGAGCTAGTGTCTCTAGCTGCATATGTAGCAGAAGATGGCCTAGTTGGCCATCGTTAGGAAGTCTTGCAAACTTTATATGCTCCAGTACAGGGGAATGCCAGAGCCAAGAAGTGAGAATGGGTGGGTAGGGGAGCACGGCTTGGGAGGATATAGGGAACTATCGGGATGGTGTAAATAAAGAAAATATCTAATTAAAAAAACGAACTCTAAGGTATTATTTTATGACCTTGAAACTTAATTGAATTTCCTGTGATATATTTTCAACTATTAGAAATATCTTTATTCTGTCGATATTCTTTCCTGTGAATGTTAATATCTCTTAAAGGTCACACTCTTACATCATTGTGAATTTGAAGGTTGAAATTTGCTGTCAAGCTTCCTAGCAATGGAGGATATGCACCTTATTATTTGACAAAGTACCACCTAAAATTTGCTTTAAACAATAGTTTCGGGGAATGTTCACATGATGAACTTTAGATTAAGTTGTGGTTTCTACGTAGGCAATAATAGATTCAGACTTTCAAGAATTTGTGTTGTACATATATTGAACATGAAATTCTATAGAATTAAGGTTGCATTTTGTTGAAAAGGACTATTTACTATTTATTATTTAAATGTATAAATTTATATGTATACAGACTTTTTTTATTCTCAGAAAAAATATTTCATTTGTTTAAGTAAAATTTAGCATGGATAACATAGATATAATTAAATTATTTATGTGCAGTATTTTTTAAATCATCCAAACATTTCAAAAATATGCATTACCAGTGTGATGTGCGACAAAGTTTTATACACAGGAAGGAAGGCAATGGAAAGATGGAGGCATGTAGCAGAGTAATGAAACCATATCACCAATTCCAAGCAACTACTATGTATAGAAAGTGATATAAAACTGAATGTAGATATCCTAGAGAGAGTATGGTCTGAATCCTAGACTAACTTCAAAGTTCTGTATAATCATTCAAGGACAATTAAATTCTGAGATTTAAATCTGCAAGGCCTGGAGTTATGTGTTATCTCAGTTCTAATAAACTAACACATAGAACTTCTAGATATGAAAGTTAAACTATATAAATTTTTAATTTTCACTTGTTAATATAAAACCTTGTTTATCTCAACAGAATTTGGCATCCATAACCTTGAGAGTAAAATAACAGAAGCTGTATGTTCCAAAGTATTAGAAGGAATAAGGCATGAATACATGGAGAGAATGCCAGGAAACTATGAAATAGGATGTAGATGTAAAAGGTATGTGTAATGCGTTGCTCAGGAACACGGAAGGTAGCTGTTGAAGAAACAGTGGTTAACTAATTTGTACATTCATAAAAATTATGGCTCCAGGGCATCAACTAGTGGAACAAATGGAAAGCTCATATGACAAACATGAATCAACACCTGCAAATCTGTTAGATAATCTGTTAAAGTTAAAGGTAGCAGTATTATTCCAAAAAAAAAAAAAAAGAAGAAGAAGAAGAAGAAGAGTAGACTAAGAAAGATGCTTCTAATAAATCCCTCCTCTAAAAAAAAAATGAGGTAGCAGTAAAGAGTAAATTTTTAAACAGATGGTGAATACAGGGCCAGTCAGCCTGTATAATATAAATAGTGACCATAGGGATTTCTTCACTATAGAAAATATTTTTTAAAGAATAATATGTTTAAAAACACTAAGAAGAAAAGTGGTTCAGACATTTAGAGTTAAATTTACCTTCATAAGTAGTAAAATAAAACTACATGCTAGACATATATGAATATAGATATTTATCTCCAGAAACTCTGAAATACACACATAGATGCACACACACAGATGCACACACACACACACACACACACACACACACACACACACAGACACACACACATAGATATATATATATATTTGGAGAGAGAGAGAGAGAGAGAGAGAGAGAGAGAGAATTAACAATGTCTTTGTCTTTTTAGGCAGGAGAAAGTATACCAAGTAAAACATTGGATCTTTCTCAGGGAAAGAAGAGCACACTACAACAAAATGTTGAGTATATATAGAAGATGATTTTCTAATCTTGAGAAAAATCTCTTGAAGAGTTATTTACAGGTTAATATACAACTTATGTCAATGAAAGAACAGTTAACACCAGTACAGAAGAGTGGGGAAAAATATTATTATTTCATTCAGATTTTTTGAAAGAGAAGCAGAAGTATAGAACTTGTCATGTATATTTTATTATTTTATTTCAGCAAATTTATATGAAACATTTTCGTTGGTTAGATATCAAAGCTGAATTTATCAGACAAATGCAGTGCCAAAAGTTTAGTGTGAGACAGAAACAATGTCAATAGACTTGTTAACATGGAAGCAGGAAATCTCTCAGGATTCCAGTACTAGTCAGAGAAATGTAAGCAGGGATGAGTTCAGAGTTGCTTTTCTGATGCCAAGTGGTCAAACTTTCAATCATCTAAATGAACTAAGCAGTATTTATATGTATATGTGTAGGTAAGTGTCAATAAGAACCAAAATGAAGTTATCAGCTGAAATGGGAGTAAGTGGGGAATATGGGATAGGCTGGATGGAATGCAAGGAGAAAGGAGAATGATGCAATATTTTAATTGAAAAATAAAATAATTAGAAGAGCCAATTTTAGTACTTTTCGTCTACGTATTCCAGAAAATGAGGACTGTTTTTATCATTGGATTCAGAGAGCATTCCTATATATTTGATCTTCCTTTCTTTCTTTCTTTCTTTCTTTCTTTCTTTCTTTCTTTCTTTCTTTCTTTCTTTCTTTCTTTCTTTCTTTCTTTCCTTCCTTCCTTCCTTCCTCCTTCCTTCCTTCCTTCCTTCCTTCCTTCCTTCTCTCTCTCTCTCTCTCTCTCTCTCTCTCTGTCTCTCTGTCTCTCCCTCTCTCTCTCTTTCTTTCCTTCTTTCTAGTTTTATGGGTGATTTTATTTATTTTCATTTTAAATGTTATCCGTCTTTCTGGTTTCTTCTCTGCAAACCCTGTATCCCATCCTCCCTTCCCCCTACTTTTATGAAGGTGCTTGCGCTCCCACCTCATTGTCTTAGCATTCTCCTATGCTGGGGCATCGAACCTTTGCAAGACCAAGGGCTTACCCTCCCGTTGATGTCAGATGGCATCCTCTGCTACATATGCAGCTGGAGCCATGGATCCATCCATGTGTATTCTATGATTGGTGGTTTAGTCCCTGAGAGCACTAGGGGGGGGGTGTTGGTTGATATTGTTTCAATTCCTAAGGGGTTGCAAACCCTTCAGTTCCTTCAGTCCTTCCCCTTACTCTTTCATTGGGGTCCCCATGCTTAGTCCAATGGTTGTCTGTGAGCATCACATTTGTATTGGTCAGGCTCTGGCAAAGCCTCTCAGGGTAATAGCTATACCAAGTTCCTGTCAGCAAGTGCTTCTTGGCATAAGCAATAGTGTCTGTGTTTGGTTCCTGTTGCTGAGATGAATCCCTATGTGGGGCAGTCTCTGGATGATCTTTGCTTCAGTCATTTCTCCATGCTTTGTCCCTGCATTTCCTTTAGATAGGAACCATTCTGGGTTAAAATTGTGAGAAGGATAGGTAGCCCCATTTCTCAACTGGGAATCATGCCTATCCACTGGATATGGCCTCTACAGATTCTATCCCCCTTGTTGGTTATGTTTACTAATGTCACCCCTGTTGGATACAGGGAACCTCTTGCTTCCCTGGCATTTGGTACTTTCTAGTGGCTACCCCCAGTTCCCCATCACCCAATGCTACACCACTCATTTCAGGTCAATTACCTGACCTTCTGTACTTCTCCCTGTCTACTCCTACACCTTGTCTTGCCCCCTCCTTTTTCCTCACCTTCCATTAACCCAGACCTTCTCCATTAACTCAGACCTTGTACAGCCAGGGACTATTTTGTTGCCTGTTCTAAGTAGTATCCATACCAAATTTGGTCTTCCTTCTTCTTGAGCTTCATATGTTCTGTGAGTTCTATCAAGGGTATTCCGAAGAACTTCCATCCTAATATCCACTTATCGGTGAGTACATACGATGTGTGCTAGTTTGTGACTGGGTTACCCACTCAGAATAATATTTTCTAGTTCCATCTATGTTCCTGTGAATTTCATGAAGTCATTGTTTTTAATAGCTGAGTAGTACTCCATTGTGTAAATGTGCCATATTGTCCATATGCATTTCTCTGTTAAGGGACATATGGGTTCTTTCCAGGATCTGGCTATTATAAATAAGACTGTTATGAACATAGTGAAGCATATGTGCTTGTTTTATGTTGGAGCATCTTTTGGGTATATGCCCAGGGACAAAGCATGGAGCTGTGACTGAAGCAAAGTTCATCCAGAGACTGCCCCACATAGGGATTCATCCCATCTATTGTATTGCTGCGGCCTCAGATAGTACTATGTTCAATTATCTGAGGAACTGCCAGACTGATTTCCAGAGTGGTTGTACCAGCTTGCAATACCAGCAATAATGGAGGAATGTTCCTCCTTCTCTACCTCCTCAGCCAGTATCTGCTGTCATATGAGGGGTTTTTTGTTGTTGTTTTTTGGTTTTTGGTTTTTGTTTGTTTTTATTTTAGCTGTTCTGACTGGTGTGAGGTGGAATCTCAGAGTTCTTTTGATTTGCATTTCCCTGATGGTCTTATGAAGATTATATGCCCCAGTACAGGGAAATGCCAGGGCCAGGAAGCAGGAGTGGGTAGGTTGGGGAGCAGGGCAGGGGGAGGGTATAGGGCACTTTCAGAGAGGAAACTAGGAAAGGAAATAGCATTTAAAATGTAAATGAAGAAAATATCTAATAAAAAAAAAGAAAAAAATTGCTGTCTTTTTTTTCCACTGGATGGTTTTAGCTTCTTTGTCAAATATCAAGTGACCATAGGTATGTGGCTTAATTGGGTCTTCAATTCTATTCTATTGATCTTCCTGCCTGTGTCTGTACTAGTACCATGCAGTTTTTAAATCACTATTACTCTGTAATACAGCTTGAGGTCAGGGATAGAGATTCCCCCAGAAATTCTTTTATTTTTGAGAATAGTTTTCATTATCCTGGGTTGTTTTTTTTTTTTTTTTTTTGTTTTGTTTTGTTTTGTTTTGTTTTGTTTTGTTTTGTTTTTGTTACTCCAGATGAATTTGCAAACTGCTCTATCTAACTCTATGAAGAATTGAGTTGGAATTTTGATGGGGATTGCATTGAATATGTAAATTTCATTTGTTAAAATGGCCAGATATATAATTTTAGTTGCTTACAAGTTACATCTCAAAAGATTGCTAAGTAACCATATTTCTTTCTCTATCTCTTGTGATAAAAGATATACTGGCTTCAGTAATGTGTTTGATGGATTTATAACATGATATGGTAAAGCCAGGAACCACTAAGATTGCCAAAAAGGTGTCCATACACAATAGCCTGCTTGTCTCTCAGGATTTCTGCCTTAAACAGGGACACAGGTGAGAGTCCCTGTCCCTAATAGCTGCTCCATCTAGGATGCCATGGAGACCAGCAGATGGAGAAGCTATCTGCTCTGCCAGATCTGCATCTTTCTTCCAGTCTGAAACTCTGCACAGGGCAGTTCCAGCACTCTTGCTGCTCTCCCATACCCTACAGCCTTCCTGCCTTCCAGGATGTCTGTATAAAATGAACAATTTTCTAGATAGATACCATATACCAAAGCTAAATCAAGATCAGGTAAACTATGTAAATAGTCCTATAATCACTAACAAAATAAAAGCAGTCATTAAAACTACACCAACATAGGCCACAAACAGATTAGGAAAGGATATTTACCTATCCTAAATCAGATAGGGGACTAATATCCAATATATATAAAGAACTCAAGAAGGTGGGCTCCAGAAAATCAAATAACCCCATTAAAAATGGGGCTCAGAGCTAAACAAAGAATTCTCACCTGAGGAATACTGAATGACTCAGAAGCACCTGAAAAAATGTTCAGCATCCTTAATCAACAGAGAAATGCAAAACAAAACAACCCTGAGATTCCACCTCACAGCAGTCAGAATGGCTAAGATCAAAAATTCAGGTGAAAGCAGATGCTGGCAATGATGTGGAAAAAGAGAAACACTCCTCCATTGTTGGTGGGATTGCAAGCTTGTACAACCACTCTGGAAATCAATCTGGCGGTTTCTCAGAAAATTGGACATAGTACTAATGGAGGATCCCTCAATACCTCTCCTGGGCATATATCCAGAAGATGTCCCAACAGGTAAGAAGGACACATGTTACACTATGTTCATAGCAACCTCATTTATATAAGCCAGAAGCTGGAAAGAACCCAGGTGCCCCTCAACAGAGGAATGGATACAAAAAATGTAGTACATTTACACAATGGAGTACTACTCAGCTATTAAAAGGAATGAATATATGAAATTCCTAGGCAAAAGGTTGGACCTGAAGGGCATCATCCTGAGTGAGGTAACACAATCACAAAAGAACTCAAATGATATGTACTCATTGATAGGTGGATATTAGCCCAGAGACTTAGTATACCCGAGATATAAGATACAATTTGCAAAACACATGAAACTGAAGAAGAAAGAAGACCAAAGTGTGGATGCTTTGCCCCTTCTTAGAATTGGAAACAATCACCCATGGAAGGAGTTGCAGAGACAAAGTTTGGAGCTGAGACAAAAGGATGGACCATCTAGAGCCTGCCATATCCAGGGATCCATCCCATAATTAGCCTCCAAACGATGACACCATTGCAAACACTAGCAAGCGTTTGCTGAAAGGACCCTGATATAGCTGTGTCTTGTGAGACTAGGCCGGGGCCTAGCAAACACATAAGTGGATGCTCACAGTCAGCTATTGGATGGATCACAGGGCTCCCAATGGAGGAGCTAGAGAAAGTATCCAAGGAGCTAAAGAAATCTGCAACCCTGTATGTGTAACAACATTGTGAACTAACCAGTACCCCAGAGCTCTTGACTCTAGCTGCATATGTATCAAAAGATGGCCTAGTCGGCCATCACTGGAAAGAGAGGCCCATTGGACAAGCAAAGTTTATATGCCCCAGTACAGGGGAACGCCAGGGCCAAAAAGTGGGAATGGGTGGGTAGGGGAGTGTGGGGGGGGGAGGGTATGGGGGACTTTTGGGATAGCATTGGAAATGTAATTGAGGAAAATACATAATAAAAAAATATTAAAAAAAAAAAAACTACCCCAACAAAACAAAAGCCCTGGGCCAGATGGTTTTAGTGGACAATTCTATCAGACCATTATAGAAGAGCTAATACTCCTCAAAATATTCCACAGACTAGAAACAAAAAGAACACCACTTTATTCATTCTATGAAGCCAAAGTTACTCCAATACCTAAACCACACAGAGATTCAACAAAGAAAGTGAACTTCATACCTATTTTGCTTATGAATATTGATGCAAAGATACTCAAGAAGATTGGCATAGGGATTCAGTGCATACCTTTTATTGAATTGGAGTTACTGGAGAAACTACTACAAAAGTTCATGTTTGTAGCTGAGAAATTAGTATAGGCTTAAGCAGTTGGAAGTTGTACTGGAATTCTCACTCTACTTCTCTGAAGTTTTGCTTTCCCTTGTCTAATAGAGGGGGCTTCTTCTTGTCACATATTCCCAAGATTTTCTCTGAATTTTTATTCATTCTCAATATAGTTATCAGCTATCATTCCTATTCATTAACATTTTGGACACACACAAAAATACATTAAAATTAAACATTTATGTAAAATTAAGACTGAAAATATGCATGTATATAGTAAAAATACTTAAAATTAGAAAGAATGGTTTTCTAGAGGTTTAGAGATATCTTTTTAAATATTTTCATGAATTATGTATGTGTGTTGCTTTCATTAGAAAATGAATAAGAGAGGTCAAGTTCCACTGTATTTCAATATAAGAAAAAAAAAAAACAAAAACAGAAAAATCTCTCATGATCTAGTATTACGACTTCTAAGGTTTTGGGGTCGGCCAGTGGCTCACATGTCTGGGTTCAAGCCTGGAAAGCATCCTGGAATCTGGAAGAAAAGAGGAAGCCTAGGCAAGTCGAGAAACAATGGAACCAAGACATGCTAGTCTGTTCAAAGTTCAAATTTTAATGTTGAGGAACATGCCTTATAAAAGGGGGGGGGGGGTAGTCCATTCCAGCCAGTTCATCCTTGGAGCCTGGAACCAGCTGCAGGAGATGATTTGTGTAGTTTCCAGAATAGCTCCAGGGGCCTCTCAGCAGGTTAGCAGTATCTTGAAGAGAAACAGCAGCAGTGGCAGAACAATAGAGTGATCTAGGTAGGAAGGCTCCACCCTAGATAATCTTCTTAGTGGCAGCAAGGTCAGGTTCTGGCTTAGCCTGTTTTAGGCTTATGGGAGGCTACACTAAGTTTATAACCAGAATGAGTGAAATTAATATGTCAATATGTCCAAGTAACATGAACACTCTTTATGGAAGTATCATTCACAAAAATCTAGAAACAATGACACACTATATTTCCAAAACTGATGACTCAATAAAGAAATTTTGATATGCAGAATTTAATATGGTTCAGTTACAAATACAAAAAGAATTCTGCATCTTATTTTAATGTGAATGTAGGTATAAGTCATTATAGTAAATGAAATATGTCAATGAAACACAAACAAATGTATATTATCTTAGATGCAGAATCTAAAACTTGTTGGTCTCAGAGAAGTTGGCAAGAGAATATCAGTTGATAATGATTAGGAAGGGTATGAGACAAGGGAGAAATAGGGGAATGATTGGCTTTCAAATTTCTCTTAGAAAACATATTCTGGGATTCTTTATGAAGTAAAGTTTAACAATTTAATAGAGGTGATATATATACTTCATACATTCTAGAAACATTAGATATGGTCATGTGTTATTAGTATTGTCAACTTGACACAATAGAACCATCTCAGAAGACAAGCCTCTCAAGTGCCTGTGAGAGACTGCCTAAATTAGGTTAGCTGAAGTGGGAAACCACACTTGAAAAGTTAGTAGCAATTAGTCCAAGGCTGAGAGCCTGAACTGAAATGGAAAGAGAAAGCAAGCTGCTGTTGACTCTGTGAATTCCCCACCATAATGTTGTACCCTCAAGCTGTGAGCCAAATCAAGTCCTTAGGTGAGTCTTGTCAAATTCAAGACAAAAGACTAGTAGGTAACATACTTCATAAAAATGATAAATTGTTTTTTGTTTTGTTTTGCTTAATGATAAATTTATATATATGGTTACATTAATTTAAAAGTTATCTCATTTATAAAAATATATAACCAGTACATGTTACTACTTAAATATGCTTATTACATGTGTAAAATTTAGTGTAAATTAAAAGTAATATAAAAAGAAGAAAATAATATATAAGTACAGATAGGGCTTAATGAAATGATGCCGGTCTGTGTTATCATGGTTGTTGCTCTTGCCATTGCTCCAGCAATGTTCATGTAGCCTTATCTTAGGGAGACTGTTTAACTGCTAACTTCCTGGGATGTGGTTTTTAAAATCTTTCCATTCCCTCTAGCAGAATATTCCATGAACCATAGATTCAGGAGCTGCTATGTGGATGTATACATGGGATCTAAGCTCCTCTCTGTCTGTGATCTCTGCCTTATATCTAGTTTTGTTTTCTGTGAGGGCCTTCATTTGATGCAAGGAAACATCTCATCCTTGAGTGGTGGTCGCTGTACTTTTCTATGGTATAAGGATACAATTTAAAATGTAATTAGAAATCATGCTAGTCTATCACATTGGCGGTAGTAGATTATTATCTGAGATCAATGGCCTTAAATGCCCTGAGAAGTCTGCTAGATTTCAAGTACCAGGAATGATTGCCTCTGGTTAAGTGCCCCTTAAGTAAAACTAAAGTGTTCAAATTGTGACTAACACCTTATTGCACCTTTATGGGTATCTTGTCATGATTGTTATTGCTGTTTCATAGATGTTGCAGATGCATCAGAGTTCTAATTGATTCCCACACTTTGCGAATACTTCAAATGACAGGAGAGTAAGAACTAGTTTATCCATGGATGAACCCTTTATTGAATCTTCAACCTTGATGGTTATATTTATACAATTATGTTTATGTATGTATACACACACATACATATATATATAATTATATTTATATACATATGTATATAGACACATATATATGTGGGTGTGTCTATATACATATGTATATATATATATGTATGTATATATATATATACATATGTATATAGACACACACACAATAATAATCAAACAAAAGTGCTGGGTCCCTCACTCACCGCAGACAGCCTGCCTTGCTTAGTGTTCTCCAACTGCTGCCCTACAGAAATGCCTCATCTATTCACAGTCCTTTGCCAGATGAGACCAGTGTCCCCAGCACTGGCTCCTCATCTCACTTGGGCCTATGCCAAAGATATAAAATTTGGTGCGGATGCTTGAGCCTTAATGCTTCAAGGTATAGATCTTTTAGCTGATGCTATAGCTGTTACAGTGGGGTCAAAGCAAAGAACAGTGCTTATTGAATGGAGTTGGGGAAGTCCCAAATTAATAAAAGATAGGGTCACTGGCCCAAAGTCAATTTCATAAAGGATAAATACAAAAATATCGGACATAAACTTGTTCAGGTTGTTGCCAATAACACAAACGAAGAGGCTGGGGATGGTATTACCACTACCACTGTTCTGGCATGGTCTATTGCCAAGGAGGACTTTGAGAAGTGCAGCAAAGGGCCATGAGAAATCAAAAGAAATGTGATGTTGGGTGTTAATGCTGTAATTACTGAACTTAAGAAACAATATAAACCTGTGACATCCCCTGATGAAATTGCTCAGGTTGCTACAATTTCTGGAAATAGAGACAAAGACATTTAAAATATCATTTCTGATAGAATGGAAAAGGTTGAAGAAAGGGTGTCATCACAGTGAAGGTTGGAAAAATCCTGAATGATGAAGTAGAAATTATTGAAGGCATGAAGTTTGATAGAGGATATATTTCTCTAGAATTTTATTAACACATCATAAGGTCAAAAAGTGTGAATTCCAAGATGCCTATGTTTTTGTTGAGTGAAATGAAATTTTCTAGTGTCCAGTCCATTGTATCTGCTCTTAAAATTGTTAATGCTCATCAGATGCCCTTGGTAATAATTGCTGAAGATATTGATAGAGTAGCTCTAAGATCACTGATTTTGAACAAGCTAAAAGTTTGTCTTCAGGTTGGAACAGTCAAAGCTCCAGGGTTTGGTGACAATCAGAAAAAACAGTTTAAAGATAATAGCTAATGCTACTAGTGGTACAATGTTTTGAGAAGAGGGATTGAATCAAAACCTTGGAGATGTTCACGCTCATGTCATAGGAAAACTTGGAGAGGTCCTTTTCACCAAAGAAGATGCCATGCTTTTGAAAGGAAAAGGTGACAAGGTTCACATTGAAAAACATATTCAAGAAATCACTGAACAGCTAGACATCACAACTGGTCAATATAAAAAGGAAAACTGAACAAGGGACTTGCTAAACTTTCAGATGGAGTAGGTGTTTTGAAGGTTAGAGGAACAATTGATGTTGAAATGAAGGAGAAGACAGTTACAGATGCTCTCAGTGCTGCAAGAGCAGCTGTTGAAGAATGCATTGTTCTTGGAGAAGGCTCTGCTTTGTTGAATCTCAGCCTTGGATTCATTAAAGCCTACTAATGAAGATCAAAAAATAGGTATAGAAATTATTAAAAGAGCACTTAAAATTCCTGCAATGATGATTGCTAAGGATGCAGGTGTTAAAGGATCTTTGACAGTTGACAAAATTCTGCAGAATTCCTCAGAAGTTGGTTATGATGCAGTGCTTGAAGATTTTGTGAACATGGTGGAAAAGGGAATCATTGATCTAACAAAGGTTATTAGAACTACTTTACTGGATGCTGCTGGGGTAGCCTTCTTGCTAACTACAGCCTAAGCTGCAGTGACAGAAAATCCTAAAGAAGAGAAGAACCCTAGAATAGGTGCAAGGGGTGGAATGGGAGGGAGTATAGGAGATGGCATGTTCTAACTCCTACAATAGTTCTTTGCCCTTATCAATAAACTGTGATAGGAAGCTCAAGGCAGATTCCTCACCGATAACTTCAGAGGAGTCACCTGAAAAAAGTGACTGAAGAGAAAGCTGGCTGATCACTATAACTATCAGTTACTGGTTTACTTTGACAATATATAACAGTTTAGTGCTCTCATTGTCCATGCCTACAGATAATTTATTTTCTAATTTTGAATAAAGACATTTGTATATTCCTGAAAAAAATCAAATAAAAGAGACTATCAATAAGAGAATGGGGATAGACGTGGGAAAGATTGGAGGAAGATAGCTGGGAATAGATGGAAGGACGGAAGTTAAGGAAAAAGGAGTGTAATTCAGTTTCAATTAAAATTATACATATATAATTATTAAAATAGAATGAGACTGTGCATTTTGATCAAAATTTACAATTATAATATAGAAATATATCTTAAAATGTATAAATGTGTTTACTCTTAATATAATTTTTTCTTCTTGAAATAAGCACATGCTCAATTTTAATTAAATTTGATTACTTAATTAAACTATGATGCCATATCTTCCAAGCAATTGCAAAACCATTGACTATTATTCTTGTCAGGAAAAGTGGTAAATGTACATAGGCAACTTAGGAATCTATATCCTAACCTTTATTACTGGAAAGGCTTACATCAGAATGAATGATAAGTTTTATTTTGTTTTGGTTTTGTGGAACATTCATATGCAGTAGGAAGAGGATACTTGGAAAGAGAGGCCAACATTTAGTAAATGAGGGAATGACACATAGTCAATTATATTCCTGATTATTAAACCAACACAAGTTTAAAGACTGCTCATTATTTAACAAAATCAATAGATGAAACAAAATATTAAATCAATATTTATTAAGTCTTTACTGAGTTCGTTTATGATATGGCAGAATTTTATTGCAGTTTTTCTAATATGCTGGAAAGCACACTCTTCTGTTTTTCTTCCTTCTTCTAATATGCCATGAAAATTATACATGACAAATATTGCTGATATCCTTATCAGTGGATACATTCCTGCATATAACAGAGTAGGAATCTATCTTTTTTCAAGAACTCACAATTAAAGAAAAATTGCATAGAATCTTAAGTAAAAATACAGAATATGTATATTGGCTTGTGCTATATAAAAGTCAAATTGTTAAAAAAATGAGGTGTAGGTAAGTTACATATATATATATATATATATATATATATATATATATAGAGAGAGAGAGAGAGAGAGAGATGAGAGATGATTAGTATAATTTTTTAATTTTCTTTTTTTCCCATTATAATTATTCTTTAATCTTTTTATACAGTCCAGACATTATCCCCTCCCTGTGTGCTCTCTGATTGTTCCTCAACCCATTCTTCCTCCACCATCTCCAAGAGAATGTCCTCACTCTCCCACCCCCACCCTGCCAGACCTCCCAACCTCCTGGGGCCCCAAGCCTCTCAAGGGCTATGTGCATCTTCTCCCACTGAGGGCAGGCCAGGAAGTCCCCTACTATATATGTGTTAGGGGCCTAATATCAGCTAGTATATGATACCTGGTTGGTGGCCATATCCTAGAGATCTCAGAGGCTTGGTCAGTTGATGGTTTTCCTATGGGACCTCCCTCCTTCTCATCTTTTTCAAGCCCCTCCCCAATTAAACCACAGTAGTTGCCAGCCTCCATCCATTGGTTGGGTGTGTATCTGCATCTGACTCACTCTGCTGTTCTATGGGCCTCTTGGAGAGCAGACATTATAGGCTCGCCTCTGAATGCATACCATAGCATCAATAAGACTGTCAGGCCTTGGAGCTTCCCTTTGAGCTGGATCCCAATTTGGGCTGGTCACTGTAACTTCTTTCCCTCAGTCTTTTCTAAATTTTTGTCCCTTCAGTTTTTTTTTGTTTTTTGTTTTTTTTTTTTTTTTTTTGGTTTTTTGTTTTTTTTTTTTCACAGAGAAAATACTGTGGGATTGTAACCCCATCCCTCCACTTGATGTCCTGACTTTCTACTGGAAATGAACTCTAAACATTTCCTCTCCCTACTGTTGGGTATTTCACCTAACATCTGTCCGTTTGAATCATAATAATCTCTCATCTTCAAGGTCTCTGATACATTCTATGGGGTACCCCCTCCTACCTCCCAAGGTTGCCCATTTCCATTCTTTCTGCTTGCACTCCTTTTCCCCCTCCAAATACCTGAAGATGTCCCTCTTTTCCCCTCCTTATCCCTTTTCCCATCCAGATCACTCTTTCCCTCTGCCAACCATGATTGTTTTCTTCTCTCTCTCAAGTGAGTTTGAAGCACCCTCATTTGGGCTCTTCAGCTGGTTAAGCTTCTTGAGTTCTGTGTATTGTATCCTGGCTATTCTGTACTTTTTTTTGGCTAATATTCCCTTACTGGTGAGTACATACTATGCATGTCCTTTTGGTTCTGAGGTACCTGACTCAAGATGATATCTTCTAGTTCCATCTATTTGCCTGCAAAACTCATGATGTCCTCATTCTTAATAGCTGAGTAGTATTCTGTTGTGTATATGTACCACATTTTCTGTATCCAGTCTTCTGTTGTGGGGCATCTGGTTGTTTCTAGCTTCTGGCTCTCACAAAGAAGGCCATTATGAAACAAGTGCCCCTGTGGCACACTGGGACATCTTTTCGGTATGTGCTGAAGAGTGGTATAGCTGTGTCTTCAGGTAAATCTATTTCCAATTTTATGAGAACCCTCCAGATTGATTTTCAGAGTCGTTGTACCACTTTGCAATCCTACCAGCAATTAAGGAGTGTTCTTCTTTCTCCAGATTCTAGCCAACATGTGATGGCACCTGGGTTTTTGATCTTAGCCATTCTGATTGGTGTAAGGTATAATCTCAGAGTTGTTTTGATTTGCATTTCCCTGTGACTAAAGACTGTGAACATCTCTTTAAGTGCTTTTCAGTCATTTGAGTTTCCTCTAGTACTATATCCCAGATTTTGTTTGGGCTGTTTGGTTCTTTGGATGTTAACTTCTTGAGTTCTTTAAATATTTTGGATAATAGCCCTCTATTGGATGTGGGTTAGTGAAGATTTTTTTCCAAATCTGTAAATTGTGAACTTCTGGGGCAATCACCATTCCTGACCTCAAACTATATTACAGAGCAACCATGATTAAAAAAAAAATAATGGTATTGATACAGAGAAAAACATGTAAATCAATAGGATAGAGTTGAAAACCCAGAAGTAAAACTACATAGTTATGAACACCTTATCTTTGACAAAGAAGCCAAAAATTTACAATAGAAAAAGAAAGCACCTTCAATAAATAGTGTTGGTCTAACTAGCAGTCTGTATGTGGAAAAATGAAAATGGATCCATAGTTGTCTCCTTACAGAAAGCTCAAATCCAACTTTATCAAGGACCTCAACATAAAACCAGATACACTAAATCTAATAGAAGGGAAAGTGGAGAAGAGCCTTGAACACATAGGTACAGGGGGCAATTTCTTAAAGAGAACTCCAATGGCTCAGGCTCTAAGACCAAGAATTTATAATGGGACCTCATGAAACTGAAAAGCGTCTTTAAGGCAAAGGATATAGTCAATGGGAAAAATCAGCAAACTAGTAACATTTCTGTTTCAATGATGAAGTACCATGACCTAAATCATCTTAAAGAAAAGAGGATTATTTTGGTTTATAGTTCCAGAATCATAGAGCTCACAATGGAGGGGAAAGCATGGAACCAGAACCACAAAGAAGAGAAATCACATTCCATTCAGATATCATAATCAGAGAGGTAGAGAATAGGAAGTAATCTTATTAAAAACTTAAAAGCCAACTAAAAGCCATGTATTCTCTCCAATCACTGCTCCACCTCCTGTTTTACAGTCTTTCCTCACAGTACCACAAGAAGAAAATATTGGTGTTCAGATAAAGAAATATGATTGGCATTTACTATTCAAATGACACCACTTACCTATAACTTTATAGTTGATCTGTACATCAAATTTACTTAAAAGCAAATTGAATGTAGATTTTCATTATTATAGAATCAACTCAGTGAAATTATAGAAAAATCTACACTAGAGTATAGGATTGAATATTAGAATAAATTTAAGACCGATGTAAAATAGCTTAAAATTCCTGTTGCATCTTGGTTAGTAGTCATCTGGCTTGTAACAAATATCTGCTACCAGATGGACCTCTAATCCCACAAGCTAACCACTCTCCATTATTTCCTGAATAAACCATTAGTTTTATATTCTAGTATTCTTCCTAACACATTTTAGATGCTGTTGTGTAAATTGAAACATTTTTTTCCTGCAGTGAAGATTCTTAATTAGGAAGGTAAATAATTCTAAATAGCTTCAATAAGTTCCTGAGGTTGAACAGATTCAGTAGGTCCTACCATTACAGAGTGATCATTAAAAGCCGAGAGTCCTTCTCAAAATTAGTGAAGCTGAACAACAAAGAAGGCACTCAGGGAAGAAAAGCTATGAAGGATACTGAGACTAAAACTGATACTTGGAAGAATCAGAAATCAGCTCAGCTGCCTGGAAAAGGAGTAAACCTAATAAAGCACTCAAGAACCTCCTTCTTCAAGCTCTTGAGTTGCCTGCAGGCTCTTCAGGGTGCTCTAGCTTCCCAGATTTGTGAGATGTTTTGCATGCAAGAATAAGCTTTCATCATCAAGTTGTCTTTAAGTCACGTTTACTCCTATTGTTAACCTTTCCCTCATATTCTTGTAAGAAACTCCAATAAAAGTTACTGCTTCAACAAATTGGACATTGGTGGTATCTGTTCTGTGGTCTGTCATGGGTTACTCTTGAGGGAAAGAAGACTTGTGTGTTGTTTATTTCCAGGAAGCATTTTGTCACACAATGGATGCCCACATGTGAGATTTGGATCCAAAGCCCTTCTTCTTAAGAATGTTTAAATGTCTATAGTTTCAAAAGTTTTGTAAGTAGGTCGGTGTCCTTATCCATCCAATGCGGGTCTATCCTGGCTACAGGAGGTAGCCTCTTTAGGTTCAATATCCACATTGCTATTCATCTATGCAACAGTCACTAGCATTAACACCTGGGAGCCTCCCCCATTCCCAAAATTTGTCCTGTCTAAAAGAAATGCAGAGACAAAGATGGAGCAGAGACTGGGGGAATAGCCACCCAATAACTTGCCCAACTTGAGACCCATCCCATTGACAAACATCAATCCCTGACACTATTAATGGCACTTTGTTATGCTTGCAGACTAGAGTTTAGCATATCAGTCCTCTGAGAGGTTTCACCCAATAGATGACTGAAACAGATGAAGATACCCACAGCCAAACAGTGGATGAAATTCTGTGACTCTTAAGGAAGAATTGAAGGAGGAAATGAAGTTCCTGAAGTGGATAATAGCATGACTCTTGGGATCTGTCAAAGACTGAGCCATCAAACAAAGAGCATTCCAGGGATGGACAGAGGGTACTGGCACATATGTAATAGATGTATAGTTCAGACTCCATGTGGGTTCCCAAACAATTAGAGGAGGAGTCATCTCTAAAGTTTTTGCCTCTCAGTAGAATCCATTCCCAACATGGCTGCCTGTCTGGCCTCAGTGGGAGAGGGTGTGCCTAATCTGCAGATACTTGATGTGTCAGGAAGGAGGGCTATCCACAGGGAGGCCCATCCTCTCAGAGGAGATGGGAAGAGAAAATGGGGGAAGTGGCTCTGTGAGGGGGTACCTGGAGTGGGGGCAGCAATTGGAATGGGAAGAAAGAAAGAAAGAAAGAAAGAAAGAAAGAAAGAAAGAAAGAAAGAAAGAAAAGAAAGAAATCATCTATATTGTCATTCCTTCCTGCCAGCATATATATCAAGAATTTCTTGTATATAGGAATACTAAGAAATGGAGAGAAACAGGGTAGTGGTGGTACATGTCTTTAATCCCAGATCTTGGGAGGCAGAGACAGGAGGATCTTCAAGTTCCAAGATAAGGCCAGACTCATCTACTAAGCAAGTTCCATGACAGCAAAGACTCCATAGAAAAACCCGATTCAAATAACAAACCTAAGAACAACAATAAACTTTAAAAAATGAAAAGGAGAGAAAAAGATACATTATGTCTTATCACCATGACAGATAGCATGGCAGTATGACACCATCTGTTTAAATTCAAATGAAGAAAAGTCCCAATTAAACAAGACGATTTATCATTTCATTCTTTCTGTTGGGCAGTTGATGGATAGCAAATGTACTGATACAGTGTGCAAAGATAAATATATTTAAAGTGACGTGATGAGTTAAAAAGAGCTGTTGGGAGAGTGAGATTGCTCATTAGGAAAGAGGACACGCTGCACAAACTGATGACTCAGTCTGATCTCTGGATCCAAGGTGAAACAAAAAAACAAACAAAAACAAAAAAACTAAATCTAGAGACAGAAGAGTAGTATCCAGTGCTATGGTCAAATGAGCCAGAAACTATTGGATACACTCCCCCCTTTCTTTCTTTCTTTCTTTCTTTCTTTCTTTCTTTCTTTCTTTCTTTCTTTCTTTCTTTCTTTCTTTCTTTCTTTCTTTCTTTCCTTCCTTCCTTCCTTCCTTCCTTCCTTCCTTCTTTCCTTCTTCTCTCTCTCTCTCTCTCTCTCTCTCTCTCTCTCTCTCTCTCTCTCTCTCTCTTTCTCTTTCTCTCTCTCTCTCTCACACACACACACACACAGAAGCATACTTGAACATATGTGCACAAATACTGTAGTAATGACCTTTAAAAGAATAGGTGGTAAAAATAATATTTTAGACTGAGACAATTTTATTTCTGAGAGTTTGCTGATTGTATGGAAAGTTCCTATACTTGAGAACTCCACTTGCCATCAACTATGGGGTTGTTAGTAGCAAACACCTCAGAGAGACAGCAAAGGGGTACTGTTGAGTAAAGGGTCCAGGAATGGTGCTCTATTTCTCATACTAAATATACAATGAAAATATTTATAAAAATCTGCTCTAGGCATCTTATAGAGCTAGGTTTCGATAGTGTTAATCATAATTATTAATGTCAATCCACAGATTAAGTCATCAGCAATAATCACCAAATAAAATACTAAAGGACCATTTAAATGGGAAAGATCTGTATCTATCCTAAGCCACAGTAACTGGAGAGTGAGAAGAAATTAAGAGATCTCCTGTGCTTGCTAAAGAGATAGAAGTCAAGGCTTGATGTAGACTAAATTCCTACCTGATCCATTACATTTCAGACTACAAATATGTAAAGATGGAAATGAGTATAAAAGATTTTGTGAAAGTTTTTTTTTATGTACACTAAATTTTAGTGTTGAATCTTCAAAATGGTAAATGACTGTTTTCTTTTTGTTTTTATTGTTATAATGTATTGTGTATATTTTATTGACTAGTCTAAACCTGATACTTATTTTTCTACATTCATCTACAAGGGACTATATAGATCCAAGTCCACCCAGTTTCTTGATGTAACAAATAAAATATATGGGAACTCTTGAAGGTAAAAAATGATTTCAATGTAATATAAAATAGATATCTACACTCAATCATTTGAGAAAAAGAGGATTTAAAGAGCTATAAAGACATGAATCTAGATTTTTTTTAAAAAAAGCTTTATTTTTATTTATATCAATGTCATCTGCTTTCTTTGAAGGTTAGTTTTCTCAATTAAATTCATACAGGATGAGTTTCTGGTTCATTTTACTACAGCCCTGGAGGTCATTGATCAACCTCTACCAGCATATGTCATTTGACAAATCTGCCCATGCTTCAGGAGCTGGTTTCAAAGCCATTTCCATACAACACCCTTCACTCTATCTTTCAGAGGTTTCTGAGTGGAAATATTCCAGAAACTTTATAATGTCTGTGTTTAAATACATAAATATATTTACATATATGTAAATATTACATATAATAATTACATATGGAAATATATTTGTGTATTATATATATGTATATATGCATATGCATACATATACATATATGTGTGCAATAATGTAGTGATGAAACTTCAGGGAAGTTTATAAAGTTAAATGAAATTCTGTAATATAGGACTGAATTATTAATGAGAAGACATGAATTGTGGAAAATCAGTTGTCTCATCTTATGTCATGTGGTTGACTGGTAAATGTGATTTATATATTTTTTCCAATCAGAAGAAGAAAGTATTAGACTGAAAACTTTCACTAAAGGATAATATCATATTATAAATATGAAAGTCCATCTCTAATTAATTTGTATTTCTATTATACAATAGGACTGTGGATATCATGTAGAATCATCATAGTTTCAGTGAAAATTTGTATTTCTGATTCTGCTTCTTCTTATGAGTTTACTGGTATGCTCTATTTTTTTTTAATTTTGCTTCCTGAGTTAATTCTATTGACAGCTTCAAAATGATATATTTTCCAAGGCAAGTATGAGCTAGTGGATATAAAAGAAGTTGTTGCAGGTATTTTTTTGTTTGTTTTTGTTTAATTTTAGAAGAGGGATTTATAGAAGAGAGTATGATCTTGGATTATGTCTACTGTCAGTGACACCTGCTCTTAAGGTAATAATCATTCTTCTCTCAGTGTCTTTGTTTTATCCTATCTTGGAGCCTTGAACATAACAAGACATGTTCTATCCCAGTATTGAACACAGAGTACTGAATTTACTTTTTAAGTTGTGGCATTAATGTATACATGCAATTATTTCTAGCTCTTCTGTGTTCATGATTAATAATAGGATACCTGATTTTGGAAATGAATAGAAATCCCAAAGTAAACTTAGCTCTCTGAACATTTAATCATGATATGATGTAGGACGTTTCTGATCACGTTCCCAACCTACTTTTCTGGGATCACTCTTTTGGTCATATTTTGGTACTCCTTTCTGTGTTATCTTTAAGGGCGAGATATCCTGTTTGAGTTCCCTTAAACGCTTGCTCTGTTTCCTATGCTGAGCTTTGTCATAATCTTGTAGGGTGTGTGATTGGGGAATCGCCTGTTTGAAATAAGATAGCTGAAATGCCATGACTTGCTTTCACCAAAGAGAACAGCAAGCCTCGAAGAATACTCTGTCTTGAGTTTTACATTTTCTCTTTGATTTTCTTGAGTTAAAATTATTTTGACAAAAAAAAATGGTGATTGTAATTGAAAGGAAATTCAACAATGTAAAACATAGGTATTTATTGAAAGAAATATGGGAGACACAGACATACAGATTGGCTACATTAAGGGATGCATGAATTTTTTCTCTGGTTATAATAATATAAATGATTTACTAATACTTACATTGATTGATTCATGAGTGATTTTATATATACAGATAAATGGTTTGAAGCTAGAGAAATCTATATCTATAATCTATCAGTGTGGCATAATTGATATTCTAGAGAAATATTACATATTTGTTATTGAAGACAACAGGTTGAGAATATGAACATGCAACTTTGTCTATGGTGTTTAACATTGACATTCCAAAAGAAATGCTTGAAGTTGAAACTTAAAATGAAATCACTTATCCTGAATGGGAATACTTTTATAAATTTGTTAATCAATGAAGAACTGCTGACTTTCTCCTAACATGTGCTTTTTATCTCCAAAAGTAATCTCATTTTGAAACTGGAATTTAGAACACTGACAAGTTAATGGTTTCTGAGGGTAAGCCTGGATCCAGGACAACTCATCACAACAATATACACAAGAATAAAGAACAGCTTATGGGCTGCTCAGAAATCTGTTCAGCATTGTGACAGTTTGATATCAGGCTGAAATTGGAAGTAACAATGGAGAGAGGATATCAAAGTTTGTTCTGTTTAACATGAGTGTGGGAAATGTATTTGAGGCTGAAGGTAATGATGGGTGACGTGGCTCTTTAAGAGAAATCTGAGAACATATGTAGAGAATTAGAGACAATCATTCAAAGAGATTGGGGAAGAAAATGCCACAAATGATACTATGGCATCTATAAAATCTAGTCTGAAACTCTGCGAGTCCTGCAGACAGAAGTGAGAAGGCAACCACTAATTGTTGACTGGTATTATTATTAACTATACACACTGCCATTTTTCTCAATTTTGAAACACAGACTACATAATAAACACACAAATAGATATTTATTTAAAAGAAACAAAATGAAATAAACTTGATATGCAAGAATATTAAAGCTCAAATGTACAAGCAATAATACTAGATTTAAAATTAAAAAGTTAAACCTAAAATTTTGTATAATTTCTATAGCTCTTATTTTATGTAATGTGTTTCATACTACATAAGGACTTAACAGGAAAATAACAAATGAATGAATTACACCATGGTTCATAACATTAATGAATGCAGATCCTGAGGAATTAATTCTAATAATAACAGATAACACAATAGAAAAAGACATTAATTCCAGTAATGTCAATTGTAAATATTTTAATCTCCTTTTAAAAGAAATCATCCAATTGAATTTGCTCATAAAATAAAAACACCAAAAGTAATTTACATTCTTATTAATTGTTTAATGGAAGATTATAATTTCTAATGATATAAGAAAAAAAATCTTAATTTAAGTAATCATATTTGTGTAGTTTTAACAAAAGGAAAAAGTGAATCCTTATACTTAAAATTAAATCTTACTCATTAGTATTAAGCAATTTTAAGCTACTATTTTTATCATGGTAATGGTTATCATATCTCTAGCACCTACACTATGATTATCAATTCATAGTTGGTACTGAACAGATTGTGTTGGTATAGTGAGCAAACAGTTTAACCCATAAACTGTTCTTTAATAATAATTCTCTAAATCACTATGCAACTCTAAGGTAAAGAAAAATAAAATCTAAATAAATGTTTCATTTAAGTATTTGACTATTTTTCCCAGATTCAATGAGATAAATATTTCTCAAATAAGAATTAAAATATGATTGATTATGGAGTTTTCTCTAAGTTTTTTTGTGAATAAATTAATTAAGTTATATTGGAACACTTCCCATTTCTTAAAGTTGTGTATTGTAAACATATTGTCTCGCAATTTAATCATTCAATTTTTATTCCCATGTACTATATATTCATCATATAATCTTTATTTAAGTGACTGCTTATTATTGTCAGAATATCAAGTTTCTCATCATATTTTTATTTCCTTTTATACCTGAACTTCATCAGCATATGTTTAGAAGTCTACATATTGAACAAAATGGGATTTAGAAAGATGATTCAATTTCAGGACCTGAATCTTTGCCATTATTGTATATAAAAGCTTTCAAATTATGCTTCTCTGCTTTCGAACCAATAAATAGTGACTAATATAATTCTTCATTACTACATACTAGAAGAATTTATCATTATTATTGAAACATTAAATATATTAAGAGTTTTTATTTTCACACCTGAAGTTTCAGTAACAATTGCATAACAGTTCTGAATATATTAAGGCACTGACCTCTATATGGTTATTCAGATTATATATTCTTAACATCCTCTTTTATCTGTAACTATGATTAATAACTTGCACATATTTAATATTTTTCAGTTCTGTGTTCACTAGTTTTTTTATACCTACATGATCCTTATTCAGCCTCCTGAGTAGTCATAATAACAACTTACAATGTTCTTTATTACTATTCATATTTTCTTTAAACATGTCTCTCCAGGCTCATTTTACTTTTAATTTTTGAGATCAGACTTATTCCAACACTTTCACCTTCCCCTTCCTTCCTCTAAAATTTCTGGGATAAAACTTTTTGCATCTGGGGGAGCCATCTTGGGTTCCTGGATTCCACCGAGACTGGTCTGCACAGGTGAGAGTATGGACTGCAGAGGCTAACAGTTTCTGGGACAGGCAGAAGCCACAGAGCTTCTGGGGCAGACTATGTTTCCGGCTCCAGATATCTGGGCACCTTCACTGCCAGAGGAGAGGAGTCCGGCCCTCTCAGGAGGGCTTTGCCACAGCAACTTGGGGAGACATCTTGTTTCCCTGATCCTGCCGAGACTACTCTGCACAGGTGAGAGTATGGACTACAGAAGCTACACAGATTCTGAGACAAGCCCTGTTTTAGGCCTTCATCTTCTGCCAGGAAGCAGGTCCGAATGCCAGATATCTGTCCACCTTCCCTGCAAGAGGAGAGCTTGCCTGCAGAGAGTGCTCTAATGACTGAAACTCAGGAGAGAGCTAGTCTTCCAGGTCTGCTGATAGAGGCTAACAGAATCACAAGAGGAACAAGCTCCAACTAGAGACAACTATAACAACTAACTCCAGAGATTACCAGATGGCAAAAGGCAAACATAAGAATCTTACTAACAGAAACCAAGACCACTCACCATCATCAGGTTCCAGCGCTCCCACCTAAACCAGACCTGGGTACCCTAACACACCCGAAAATCTAGACCTGGATTTAAAAGCATATCTCATGAATATGGTAGAGGATATCAAGAAGGACTTTAATAACTCACTTAAAGAAATACAGGAGAACACCACTAAAGAGTTACAAGTCTTAAAGAAAAACAGGAAAACACATCTAAACAGGTGATGGAAATGAACAAAACCATACTAGATTAAAAAGGGAAGTAGAGACAATAAAGAAAGCCAAAAGTGAGGCAACACTGAAGATAGAAACCCTAGGAAAGAAATCTGGAACCATAGTTGTGAGCATCAGCAAAGAATACAAGAGATAGAAGAGAGACTCACAGGTGCAGAAGATTCCATAGAGAACATCGGTACAACAATCAAAGAAAATGCAAAATGAAAAAAGATCTTAACTCAAAACATCCAGGAAATCCAGGACACAATGAGAAGACCAAACCTACGGATAATAGGAGTAGATGAGAATGAAGATTTTCAAATCAAAGGGCCAGAAATATCTTCAACAAAATTATAGAGGAAAACTTACCAAACCTAAAGAAAGAGATGCCCATGAACATACAAGAAGCCTACAGAACTCCAAATAGACTGGACAAGAAAAGAAATTACTCCCGACACATAATAATCAGAACAACAAATGCACTAAATAAAGATAGAATATTAAAAGCAATAAGGGAAAAAGGTCAAGTAACATATAAAGGCAGGCCTATCAGAATTACACCAGACTTTTCATCAGAGAATATGAAAGCCAGAAGATCCTGGACAGATGTTATACAGACACTAAGAGAACATAAATGCCAGCCCAGGCTATTATACCCAGCCAAACTTTCAATTACCATAGATGAAGAAACCAAAGTATTCCACAACAAAACCAAATTCACACATTATCTTTCCACAAATCCAGCCCTTCAAAGGATAATAACAGAAAAAAAATAATAATACAAGGACTGAAACCACGTCCTAGAAAAAGCAAGAAAGTAATCCTTCAACATATCTAAAAGAAGACAGCCACAAAAAAAGAATGCCAGCAATAACAACAAAAATAATAGGAAGCAACCATTACTTTTCCTTAATATCTCTTAGTATCAATGGATTCAATTCCCCAATAAAAAGACATAGAATAACAGACCGGACCCAACATTTTGCTGCTTACAGGAAACCCATCTCAGGGAAAAAGACAGACACTACCTCACAGTGAAAGGCTGGAAAACAAAATTCCAAGCCAATGGTTTGAAAAAACAAGCTGGAGTAGCCATTCTAATATTGAATAAAATCGACTTCCAACCCAAAGTTATCAAAAAAGACAAGGAGGGGCACTTCATACTCATCAAAGTTAAAATCTTACAAGAGAAACTCTCAATTCTGAATATCTATGCTCCAAATGCTAGGGCAATCACATTCATTAAAGAGACTTTAGTAAAGCTCAAACCACACATTGCACCTCATACAAGAATAGTGGGAGACTTCAACACACCACTCTCATCAATGGACAGATCATGGAAACAGAAACTAAACAGGGACACAGTGAAACTAACAGAAGATATCAAACAAATGGATTTATCAGATATCTACAGAACATTTTATCCTAAAACAAAAGGGTATACTGTCTTCTCCGTACCTCATAGTACCTTCTACTAAATTGACCATAAAATTGGTCACAAAACAGACCTCAACAGATACAAAAACATTGAAATTGTCCCATGCATCTTATAAGATCACCATGGACTAAGGCTGGTCTTCAATAACACCATAAATAACAGAAAGCCAACATTCACGTGGAAACTGAACAACACTCTTCTCAATGATACCTTGGAAGATACCTCAAGGAAGGAATAAAGAAAGAAATTAAAGACTTTTTAGAGTTGTATGAAACTGAAGCCAAAATGTACCCAAACTTATGGGACACAATGAAAGCATTTCTAAGAGGAAAACTCATACTTCTAAGTATCTCCAAAAAGGAACTGAGAGAGAACACACTAGCAGTTTAACAACACACCTAAAAGCTCTAGAAAAAAAGGAAGCAAATTCACCCAAGAGGAGTACATGGCAGGAAATAATCAAACTCAGGGGCAAAATCAACCAAGTGGAAACAAGAAGAACTATTCAAAGAATCAAGCAAAGGAGGAGCTGGTTCTTTGAGAAAATCACCAAGATAGATAAACCCTTAGCCAGACTCACTAAAGGGCACAGGGACAGTATCTTAATTAACAAAATCAGGAAAGAAAAGGGAGACATAACAACAGATCCTGAAGAAATCCTAAACACCATTAGATCCTTCTACAAAAGGCTATACTCAACAAAACTGGAGTACCTGGATGAAATGGACAAATTTTTAGATAGATACCAGGTACCAAAGTTAAATCAGGATCAGGTTAATGATCTAAACAGTCCTATATCCCCTAAAGAAATAGAAGCAGTCATTAATAGTCTCCCAACCAAAAAATGCCAAGGACCAGATGTGTTTAGTGCAGAGTTTTATCAGACCTTCAAAGAAGATCTAAATCTAGTACTTAACAATTAATTCCAGAAAATAGAAGCAGAAGATACACTACCCAATTCATTCTATGAAGCCACAATTACTCTGATACCTAAACCATAGAAAGACCCAACAAAGATAGAGAACTTTAGACCAATTTCCCTTATAACTATCAATCCAAAAATCCTCAATAAAATTCTCTCTAACCGAATCTAAGAACACATCAAAACAATCATCCATCCTGAACAAGTAGGTTTCATTCCAGGCATGCAGGAATGATTTAATATACGGAAGTCCATCAATGTAATCCATTATATAAACAAACCCAAAGACAGACCACATGATCATCTCATTAGATGTGGAGAAAGCATTTGATAAAATCCAACACCCATTCATGACAAAAGACTTGGAAATATCAGAAATTCAAGGCCCATACATAAACATGATAAAAGCAATCACAAGCAAACCAGTAACCAACATCAAAGTAAATGGTGAGAAGTTGGAAGCAATCCCACTAAAATCAGGGACTAGACAAGGCTGTCCACTTTCTCCCTGCCTATTCAACATTGTACTTGAAATCCTAGCCAGAGCAATTCAACAACAAACGGAGATGAAGGGGATACAAATTGGAAAAAAAGAAGTCAAAATATCACTTTTTGCAAATGATATGATAGTATATATAAATGACCCTAAAAATTCCACCAGAGAACTCTTAAATCTGATAAACAGTTTCAGTGAAGTAGCTGGATATAAAATTATCTCAAACAATTCAATGGCCTTTATGTATACAATGGATAAACAAACTGAGAGAGAAATTAGGGAAACAACACCCTTCTCAATAGTCACAAATAATATAAAATACCTTGGCGTGACTCTAACTAAGGAAGTGAATGATGTCTATGATAAAAACTTCAAGTCTCTGAAGAAAGAAATTGAAGAAGATCTCAGGAGATGGAAAGATCTCCCATGCTCATGGATGGGCAGGATTAATACAGTAAAAATGGATATCTTGCCCAAAGCAATGAAAAAAATTCAGTGCAATCCCCATCAAAATTCCAGATCAATTCTTCACCAAATTGGAAAGGGCAATCTGCAAATTGGTCTGTAATAACAAAAACCTAGGATAGCAAAAACTCTTCTCAAGGATAAATGTACCTCTGGTGGAATCACCATGCCTGACCTAGAGCTTTACTACAGAGCAATTGTGATAAAAACTGCACGGTACTGGTATAGTGACAGACAAGTAGACCAATGGAATAGAATTGAAGACCCAGAAATGAACCCACACACCTATGGTCACTTGATCTTTGACAAAGGAGGTAAAACCATCCAGTGGAAAAAAGACAGCGTTTTTAACAAACGGTGCTGCACAACTGGTGGTTATCATGTAGAAGAATGCAAATTGATCCATTCCTATCTCCTTATACTAAGGTCAAAACTAAATACATCAAGGAACTTCACCTAAAAACAGAGACAGTGAAACTTGTAGAGGAGAAAGTGGGGGAAAGTCTGAAGATATGGGCACAGGGGAAAAATTCCTGAATAGAACAGCAATGGCTTTTGCTGTAAGATCGAGAATAGACAACTGGGACCTCATAAAATTGCAAAGATTCTGTAAGGCAAAAGACACTGTCAATAAGACAAAAAGGCCACCAACAGATTAGGAAAGGACCTTTACCTATCCTAAATCAGCTAGGGGACTAATATCCAATATATATAAAGAGCTCAAGAAGGTGGACTCCAGAAAATCAAATAACCCCATTAAAAATGAGGCTCAGAGCTAAAAAAAGAATTCTCACCTGAAGAATACCAAATAGCTGAGAAGTATGTGAAAAAAATTTTAACATCCTTAATCATCAGGGAAATGCAAATCAAAACATCCCTGAGATTCCACCTCACACTAGACAGAATGGCTAAGATAAAAGAATTCAGGTGACAGCAGATGCTGGCAAGGATGTGAAGAAGGAGGAACACTCCTCTATTGTTGGTGGAATTGCAGGCTTGTACAACCACTCTGGAAATCAGTTTGACAGTTCCTCAGAAAATTAGACATAGTACTACTAGAGGATCCCACAATATCTCTCCTGGGCATATATCCAGAAGATGTACTGTTAAGAAGGACGCATGCTCAACTATGTTCTTTTCAGCCTTATTTGTAATAGCCAGAAGCTGGAAAGAGCCCAGATGCCCCTCAGAAGAGGAATTGATACAGAAAATGTGGTACATTTACACAATGGAGTACTACTCAGTTATTAAAAAGAATGAATTTATGGAATTCCTAGCCAAATGGATGGACCTGGAGGGCATCATCCTGAGTGAGGTAACCCAATCACAAAAGAACTCACACAATATGTACTCACTGATAAGTGGATATTAGCCCAGAGCTCTCAGAGACTAAACTACCAACCAAAGAGCACACATGGTGGGATTCATGGCTCCACTGAATATGCAACAGAGGATGGCCTAGTTGGACATAATGGGAGGAGAGGCCCTTTATCCTATGAAGGCTCTATGCTCCAGTGTGGGGGAATTCCAGGGCCAGGAAGCAGGAGTGGGTACTTTGGTAAGCAGGGGGAAGGAGGATAGGTAAAGGGTGTAGAGGATGGGGGAGGGTGTTTTTCGGAGAGGAAACCAAGAAAGTAGGTAACATTTGAAATGTAAGTAAAGAAAATATACAATAAAAATGAGGAAAAAAAAGAATTTAAAAGTCAGAGAATCAGAGAATGTGCTGTGATTTTGTGTTTCTTAGCAATATCAGAAATTATACCCCTATCACACTCTATCATCTCACCAACATAGGGTAAAGAAGAACAACAGCAATAAACAATTCAAAGTAGATATGGAAAACCCCATAACTGTAACCCTAAGCAAAAAACTGTAAGACAACTAAGGGATGCAGTGAATGGGAAAAATAGTTTTCCTATTTCACAAGTTTTTTTCCTGTCTTTTCTTATTAAAATATCTGACATACTTGCCATTGCAACTTCTATATGTTAGATAGAAAGTACTTTAGAATGCTTTTATATAAACTTATAAGTACACAGACACTGATAAGCCCTATCAGCATCTGTAAATCTCATGAATGATAGGAATAAATCATAACCTAGTTTACTGTTTGGACTAGTTCCTCTATAGTGATAAATTTATTTCAATATGAGTAATAAGTTCTGGTAACGTAATTAAAATCATTCAATAAGAAGTTTTCACACAACATTGTAATTAGATTGGGCTGTTAGACAGGACCCAGATGATGATACATGACTTCTTAGATCACAGGGAGTTTTCCTGTGAACTGCAAATGTGTTGCTGAGAGAGACTGAATCAAAGTAGTAAAGGCAGGTAGAATTCGTCTTACCCCTCTGCTCATAGAATTAAGCTGGAGTAGTTCGTCATGAGATCTAAATGGAGACGAACAATGGGACACTTAGAGCTATGTCAGTGGCATTCTGCTGTGAAACTGAGGATTTGCTTGTTCCAGGCTCTAGCGAAATCCTTTAACACTGTACATCAGGGAAGTGAACTATGGAAACCTTGTCCTGACTCAGCACATTTGACCAGGGAATTTTTGTAACATGTTCTTCTAATATGAATTTATTACCAGTATCTTTTTCTTAGAATTTGTGATCTATATCCCATTCCTACCAACTGCACTACCATTCCATTCTTAAAAGGTGACATCATGGCTGGCTAGATGGTTTAGCATTTAAGAGCACTGGGTCCTCTTCCTAAGAAACAAAGGTCAATTCCGAGCAGTCACATGGAAGCTCACACATGTCTGTAACTCCATTTTCAGGGGATCTGAAAATGACACAACTCTAACAAATTCTACTGAAATCAATCCTCTCTGACAGTAAACAGTCTCTCTTAGTGATGTGAACATATTTAGCAGTGACTCTATTACTGTGTATACTTCCTTTTTTAAACTTGTTGACTTTTATAATGATAGGACAATCTAAAGTATTTTAGTTTCATTTGTTTTATATGTCTTATTCAATCAACTCATCCAGTTTATTTTACATGTCTTTTCAACCCATTAATCATACACTGTTTTAGACTTCTCTTGATGAAGAATAATATGTTAAAAGCAGAACCTTTACACAAAGCCTTGTACTTATGGTTTTAATAATTTTTAACTAAATGAGCTGTTATCTTTAAAGAAAAATATTAAAAGGATGTGTTTAATTATTCTTCAGCTTGTGAGTTTGTAATTATATAAAATAACAAGGTTTAATCGACTACTACCTCTGCTATCTTAAATATGATCAATTTTGTTTAATTTTGTTTAGTAATTAGATATTTTAATATTTTAAAATATTTATTGTATGGGAAATATATCTTTTCAATTGTTAATTATGACTCATGTGAAACATATAATTTCTATTTGCATACTGGTCACCCACTGGTTGAATTGCCTACATATGTCCACATGCCTAGTTTTGTAAGACTCTGTTCTAGTCTAATGATAAAAAACTGAGGCTTAGAGTAAAGTTGGATCACAAACAGTTAAATAGCTGGTTAAGTACAGAATGCTATATAAAGTTTCATTTCTTTTTCTCTTTAAAGCTGTTTCATAATTGAAGGGATTTAGTGATCATTAGGGCAAAGGAGCTCATTATAATGAAAATACTGAGGTTCAGCAGGGTCAAGTGGCTTACCAACAGGGGGCAGGAAACACGACTTGGACACAAAGTCTTGCCTCTAGGTCATTAGTAGCAATAATCATCTCCCTTGCAGCTTTAGTTATCATGTTCTAGTTTTGTCCTTTGGTACTTAGTCTTGAAAATAAGTATGAGCTAGCATGTGACAGATAAATAAGTCCCTTTTACTTCTTCAGGTCTTCAGGAAGCAACCTTTTCTATAACCACAACAACACTAATTATGGATGATAGCATATGATCTTAGAAGAAAATCTAGAGAGATGTTATGCACAGTATAACAAAAAATGAAGATATCTGAAAAAATGGACCAAAGCTTTTTTAAAGAAGAAAATAAATGAAATAATAATAATAATTATAATTATAGTAAGTCGAGAAGAGAACATGCAGATGAATGAGATTATTGAATATGTTTTTTGTAACAAATCATTCTTCAATTTAAGGAATATTGTTCTCTCTGTGGTATGTGGGAAGACCTGAACAGTTGGAATAAGTAATGGATACAGCATACCACCATCTGTCAAATTTTACTAGGTACTTGGACTAACTAGCATGCTAAAAGTTAAATTAATATCTAAATATTTTTCTGTAGAAGTAAATATAGTACTGCAATCTGGAAAAGTGAATATTTAGTTGAACAGAATTTGTGAAGCACAGAGTTGAATGCCTTGCGTGGCAAAATTTGAGTGTTTTAGTTGAATGTTTGACTATTATACAAAGAACCTTCACATGAATGTATCCAATGAAAGAAAACACAGCTGTATAAAACAAAGATTGAGGAAATGAAGTAACTCAGTAGCATATGTTTGTAATTTCATGTGAATATATGTGCATTTCATCCTGTCCACTAACTTATGGCTTATTAACTCACTTTCAGAATAGTTCACTTACTGCATGGGATTTCCCCTAAGCCACTAGACTACTGAGGTATTTGTAAAATATTTCTCACAAAATTAAACTTTAATAAAAGTAAACAGCACCATTTCTGTATCTATTATCTATGAGAGTTCTATATAATAAATATTATACAATAGTATAATAAGTAAATATATAAACTTTTCTGGTAGTATTAAACAAAACTTTGTAATGAATACATCCAAAAATAAATGTTTCACAGCAAAGTATTTGGGCAGTAAGTTAATCCTTAGGGTATTCTGATCTCAGATAGGATCACAAACATGTCTCGTATCTGCTTTTCTATTGTCTTCCTTTGCAACCTTCTGCTATCCATTGGTTGAATTGGTGAACTCTCCTCCAGTATGGCAGTTTGATCCTCATTTTAGGTTGGGATACAGTGTTTTTATTATAAAAAATGAGATTATATAAAACCCTCTAGAATAGAATTCAGAACTGGGTACTCCCAGTGTTATCTTCCAGGTCTTCCTTCCAAAGTGAGAAACTGACAGTCATATTTGAGCCTTTAGTGCAAGGCAGAACAAGTCAGAATATAGACTTAGCACAATGCATTCTACAGTGAGAATAGTATTTCATTAAGATATTTTAGGACAGTAAGTTTAAATTCATTGAAATATTTTATAGACTTTAATGTCAGAATGTAAGAAAGTTTAGTTTTGAATAGTTTGCATCACTGTCAAATTTTATGGAAATAAAGAATAAGAACCCTTTGTCATGCTAATTCATATTATCTACTCTAAAATGTAATTTAATGGAATTTTTAAAACATTTTTGAGCACATTGAGTACTTTTGGTGGAAAAGAATAATGAACAACATTGAGGTCATTTCTCCATGACATAGTTATGTATTTATGATTAATCCACTGCTTTCATTGAATCTACAGGCAGTCTAATCTTATCATTCAAAATACAAAGGTTTTCACAAATTATGATTAAAGAACAAAAATGATTATTATTGATACAATCACATCATATTTAATTTATTATAAAAGAGATAGAAACATTTACCATAAACATACTAAGTCTTGGCTGGCAGTGGTGGCGCAGGCCTTTAATAACAGCACTTGGGAGGCAGAGGAAGGTCGATTTCTGAGTTTGAGGCCAGCCTGGTCTACAGAGTGAGATCCAGGACAGCTGGGGCTATACAGAGAAACCTTATCTTGAAAAACCAAAACCAAGCCAAAACAAAACAAAACAAAAAATAAAATACTAAGTTCTCTCTTACTTCTATAATATTATCTTTTGTGAAATCTACTGAGTTTAAATGTGGTTGCTGGCAGATGATGGTGGCTCACGCCTTTAATCCCAGCACTTGGGAGGCAGAGGCACGCGGATTTATGAGTTCGAGGCCAGCCCAGTCTACAAAGTGAGTTCCAGGACAGCCAGGGCTACACAAAGAAACCTTTTCTCACCCCCCCCCCCCCAAAAAAAAGTGGTTGCTTACAGGACAATAGGTAAATGACATACTAATCTTATCATGCTATTGAAAAATAGGTATTAGCAGATGAAGACCATATATAAAGTTTAAAAGTATAAACATAAAAGATGTATAACATAATATTAGTTTCTAGTATGAACTGCACTTTAATTTAAATCCAATATATTTTATGCTCTAATTTTGAGAGTATTTGTCAACATATGTTAGCTGAATAATCAGAAACATTCTTTTATATTACATTACAATGTAGCAAATTGTTCACAAATATTTTCTTTAATCATTAGAACCAACTATAGAAACTTACTGTAAATACTACCACTTGTTTCCAGACTCTATTTAGGGAGAAATTAATTCAAGGTCTCAGTCCCTAGGGTAGCTGGGGACTTCCCAATAGCATAAAAATGTCTATTATAAGGAAATAGTTGTCTGACTGATCAGTAGCCTCTTGATTAAAATATTTTTTTGTCATCTGAATTGACCTGGTGTTTGAACTATGGTGGGTTTAAATAGATCCCGCAACATTGTGAACTTAGGAACTCTTTGAGATATGCAAAACATTAGCCTTAATTTTAGAGTAAATTTAATCTCTAGTGACTACCTTTGTTCTTCTTATAAATTTTATTATAAAAATGAACAATGAATCCTATTTCTTCTCCTGCTATAATAATCTGTCCTATATTATAAAACTGAGTTACTAAACTTTTATTTTTCATCAACGTGCTTTGAGGATTCATGAGAATTCTTGTCATTACGATTGGATAACATGTTTTCCCTGACATATATTTGTTATAATAAAAGATTTACAACATTATTTGAAAATTATTCAAAAACATACACCCCAAATTTGTAATTTTACTGCAACTCACTGATGTATAAGAGGTGTTGCGAGTGTTTATCACTTTTTAAAACTACAGAGTTCTTTGATATATCAGTGTCTCACATATGTCTATGAACAGTACGAAAGAACCTCAAAGAGACATACTTGTGTAATACAGATTTTAGTGCTAGACCCTGGCTAATCAGTAAAAAGGGAAGATGTGGAGGAGAAATGATGTGATGATAAAATAAATGTGTACCCTTCTGTGATGGTTTGTATATGCTTGGCCCAGAAAGTTGCGTTAATAAAAGGTGGCCTTGTTGGAAGAGGTGTGCCACTGTGGACACGGTCTTAAGACCCTTATCGTAGCTGCCTGGAGATCAGTTTTCCACTAGCTACCTTCAGATAAAGATGTAGAAAATCAGCTCTGCCTGCCCATGCCTGACTAGATGCTGCTGTGCTCCCACCTTGATGATAATGAACTAAACCTCTGAACCTGTAAGGTATCCCCAATCAATTGTTGTCCTTTATAAGACTTGCCTTGGTCATGGCATCTGCTGACAGCAATAAAACCCTAACAAAGACAGAAGTTGGTACCAGAGACTGGGATATTGCTGTAATAGGACTGACCATGCTTTTGTTTGGAAGAATGTGGATTTTGGAACTTTAGATTTGGAAAGCAGTGGAATGCTTTAAATGGGGCTTAAATGCCTACGCTAGTAGGAATATGGAAGATTTTGCTACTGATAATGATTTGAATTGTGTGAACTTGACCAAAGAGATTTCAGTTGAGAATCACCATATGTGGCCTAGAGACTGTTTTTGTGGTATTTTGGTAAAGAATGTGGCTACTTTTGCCCTTGTCTGAAGAGTCGCCCTTAGGCTAAGGTGAAAAGACTAAGATTAATTGCATTGACAAAGGAAGTCTCAGAAACGGCCATCACAGACTTTCTTCTTTGGTTAAGTCTCATGAGGAGCATTTTAAACAAGCACAGAAAGCTGAGAAAGGAAAAATATAAAGTTTGTGATTCAAGAATTAAAGGGGCTGTGGAAGTGAAATAGAGCTAGATTTTGCATTCAAGGTTATTAAATTGAATGAATGGAGTAATCCTTGGGGCAAGATCCCACCAGCTAATTTTATGCCCAAGCATGGAAGTATAAACTTTTAATCCTAAGAATCAAAGATAAGTAGATTTCTTGAGTTCAATGCCATCTAGAAGAGAGATAGTTCTAGGTGAAGAAAAACTTAAATTCAGGCTTTGTGGACCATACCTTTAATCTCAGTGTTTAGGAGACAGGGATGCAGATCTCTGAGTTCAAAGTCAGCCTACAGAGCAAGTTCCAGGACAGCCAAGCTTAGGCAGTGAAGGAGTTGGAAAACAAAAAACTGGTGATAATGTAATATAATGAGAGGACCATCTTCTAGGCCTAGCAAGCGGCAGAACTCAACAGCTTGGACCTCAGGGCTCTGGCTTTAGCGTCCAGAATAGAACAAACTACTGGGACAATTGATTCTGGTTCACTGGAACTAAGAAGTTAGTGATGATGAAGAAGGTACCAGCATCACTGAAGTTAAATCTTCTGGGAAGTGTTTTCTGAGAGCGCAAAGAAGCTGTGTTCCAAAGATAGCCAAGGTTGTGCCTCCTGCTGTGGCTGTACTTGGTAATGTGTAAGAGTCACTCAGGTGGTAATGATTTTGAAGGCATGAATGGGTTATGAAGTGCTGAGGCTTGGTACTGAGAAGACATGGAAGTCCATTAGTGAACAGCATCAGTTGCAGTTGATGGCCCAGGACTGAAGGGGTTATACAAAGCAGTTAAAGCTTGGCACCATGAAGAGTACATATGAGAAGCTATTGGTAAATCTAATTGCAGCAGAAGACCCAAGCATATTAGAGATGCCAGTACTATGGGATGATCACCAAGAATAGCAGCAGCAGTAGATCAGATCAACTTGAGCTTAGACTTGTAACAGAGGAGAAGAGACATCAGCCCTTTGGAGGAACCCAGAAGAACATGTGTGGATCCCAGACATTGAAAAAAGAAGCTATAACACTGGTTGCCTTGAAGACCCCAAGATGTTGGAGATGCCAGAGCTGTGGGATATCTAGTCAGGAAAGCTGTTATCCAGCACAGGAGAAAGAAATTTGTTGCAGTCAACGGTGGATGACATTTAAGTATACATAAGTAAGCCCCAAAATCCTGCCTGATAACTTCTATAGATTATAAGATATTCAGTAAAGTGGCTGGATATAAAATTAACTCAAATAAATTAAAAGGCTTTCTCTATACAAATGATAAATGGGCTAAGAAAGAAATTAAGGAAACATCATGCTTCACAATAGTCACAAATAATATAAAATATCTTGGAGTAACTGTAACCAAACAAGTAAAAGATCTGTATGACAAGAACTTCAGGTCTCTCAAGAGAAGACCTAAGAAAATGGAGAGACCTACCATGCTCATAGATTGGTAAAATTAACATAGTAAAAATGGTTATCCTACCAAAAGCAATCTACAGACTCAGGGCAATCCTCATGAAAATTCCAACACAATTCTTCAAAGATATTGAAAGAACAACTCTCAAATTCATCTGGAAAAACAAAAAACCCAGGACAGTGAAAAAATTCTTAACAATAAAAGAACTTCTGGGGGAATCACCATCCCTGACGTAAATCTATAGAGCAATAGTGATAAAAAACCGCAGGGTATTAGTACAGAGACAAGCAGGTTGATCAATGGAATAGAATTGAAGACCTAGAAATAAACCCACACACCTATGATCACTTGATCTTTGACAAAGAACACAAATATATACAAAGGGGGAGGGCAGCATTTAAGCCTTGAGGGCCAGCAGAAAGAATGGAAACAGGCAACCTCAGGAGGTAGGAGGAATCCTCTAGAATCTACCAGAAACCAGGGAGGTAAGAGAGTCTTAGGACTCAAAGGGAGAGATCTTAGATAAAATGACCTGCAATGGGGAGAGGGAACTTGTAGAGTCTACCACCAGTAGAAAGAGGATGCCTCTCCTGGGCATATATCCAGAAGATGTTCCAACTAGTAAGAAAGAAACATGCATCCACTATGTTCATAGCAGCCTTATTTATAATAGCCAGAAGCTGGGAAGAACCCAGATGCCCCTCAACAGAGGACTAGATACAAAAAATGTGGTACATTTACACAATGGAGTAGTACTCAGCTATTAAAAAGAATGAATTTATGAAATTCCTAGGCAAATGGTTGGACCTTGAGGGCATTATCCTGAGTGAGGTAACCCAATCACAAAAGAACTCAAATGATATGTACTCACTGATAAGTGGATATTATCCCAGAAACTTAGAATACCCAAGATATAAGTTACAATTTGCAAAACACATGAAACTCAAGAAGAACGGAAACCAAAGTGTGAACACTTTGCCCCTTCTTAGAACTGGGAACAAAACACCCATGGAAGGAGTTACAGAGACAAAGTTTAAAGCTGAGATAAAAGAATGGACTATCTAGAGACTACCATATCCAGGGATCCATCCCATAATCAACCTCCAAATGTTGACACCTTTGCATACACTACCAAGAATTTGCTGATAGGACCCTGATATAGCTGTCTCTAGTGAGACTATGCCGGGGCCTAGAAAACAAAGAAGTGAATGCTCACAGTCAGCTATTGAATGGACCACAGGGCCCCCAAAGGAGGAGCTAGAGAAAATACCCAAAGAGCTAAAGAGATCTGCAACCCTATAGGTGGAACAATATTATGAACTAACCAGTACCCCGGAGCTCTTGTCTCTAGCTGCATATGTATCAAAAGATGGCCTAGTCGGCCATCACTGCAAAGAGAGATCCATTGGACTTGCAAACTTTATATGCCCCAGTACAGGGGAACGCCAGGGCCAAAAGTGGGAGTGGGTTTTTAGGGGAGTGCGGGGGTAGGGTATGGGGGACTTTTGGGATAGCATTGAAAATGTAAATGAGGAAAATACGTAATTAAAAATAAGTAAGAAAAAGAAAGAAAGAAAGAAAGAAAGAAAGAAAGAAAGAAAGAAAGAAAGAAAGAAAGAAAGAAAGAAAGAAAGAAAGAAAGAGGATGGATGCTTGGATGGGATTGTCATTGCACAGTCAAAATGTATGACCCAGAAATCTTCCTGTCTAAAAGAACTGTAGGGACAAAAATGGAGAAGAGTCTGAAGAAAGGGCGATCCTGTGACAAGCTCAAATTGGGATCCAGCTCAAGGAGCCTGACACTATTTCTGATATTATGGTGTGCTCTCAGACAGTACCCTAGCATGGCTGCCCTCCAAGAGGCTCAAAAAGAAGCTGAAAGTCAGATGCAAATTCTTGCACCCAACCAATAGACTGAAGCCAGAGACCAGTGTGGTTAAATAAGGGAAAGTCTGGAAAAGCTAAATGGTAATCCCATAGGAAGACCAGCAGTCTCAACTAACCTGGACCCCCCAAGTTCTGTAAGACACTGAGCCACTAATCAGGCAGCATACTCCAGGTAATATGAGGCCTGATGCGTATACAGCAGAGGACTTCAGGGTCTGTCCTCAGTGAGAAAAGAGGCACCTAACCCTTGAGAGACTTGAGGCCTCAGGAAGTAGGGAGATCTGGTGGGGTGTGGAGACATCGTCTTGGAGATTAAGGAGTAGTTATGGGATGAAAACATTCAGAGGGCACACCAGAATGGGGTTAATGACTGTACTTTTAAAAAGAAAAAAAAAGATAAATAAATAGTTAAAAAAATAAGATGAAAAAGGGGTTAGAGATCCAAAGACTACTTTGACATCAGACATGGAGATGCAGAGTTTGGAGTTTGACCAGCTATTTTCCTCTTTTTCTTTGGGGGTTACAGTTCAGTGACTAGATGAATCTCAGGAGAGACTTAGAACTTTGGATTTTTAACATTGTTGAGACTACTGTAGACTATGTGGTATTTTGAAGTTGGACTAAATGTATTTTGCAGTATGTTATCTTTAGGCATGACACCCATACACTTAAATGTTTGAAAAAGCCTATGTTTGCCAGGAAGTGGAATGTTATGGTTTGTAAGTGGCACTATTAGAAGATATGGCCCTGTTGGAGTAGGTGTGACCTTGTTGGAATAGATGTGACACTGTGGGTGTGGGCTCTAAGACCCTCATCCTAGCAGCCTGTAAACCAGCATTCTGCTAGCAGTCTTCAGATGACATTGTAGAATTCCTGGTTCCTCCTGCACCATGACTGCTGTATGCTGCCATGTTCCCACCTCAGTATAATGGACTCAACCTCTGAACCTGTAAACCAGCCTCGATTGAATATCCTTTATTATAGTTGCTTTGATCATGGTGTCTGTTGACAGCAGTAAACCCCCTAACTAAGACACCTTCCCACAATCATGTTATTGAAATATGGACAGCATGGTCACGATATATACATCATGATCCTAACCCCAGTCAGGATGGGGTCATGAAGCTTTCTGTCTTCATGATTAGTACTACTGGAGACAAAAATCTAAACTCTGTTCAGATTTTTGCATTTTGAGGACACTCAAGACATTTACCTTATTTACTCTCAAGAGAACAAGAACAATTCGTAGATGGTAGGGAAAAAAAGGTAGAGCTTTAGATTTTTAAAAAATGAGAGCTGTTGTATTTTGTCTGTACAAACTGGTATGTTGACAGTCCTGATAACTAGAAATGTGACCTCATTTGACTCCAGTAATTACACAAGCCATCAGAAGATAGGGTAAAGGAAGTAAGTTCTAGAGAGTTTTCTGATGGGAGCACAGTACTAACATCTTTACATTGTAGTTTTCTGGATTCCAGAAGAGGGAGAGAACAATTGTCATCACTGAAAAGACATGGAAGATGATCTGAATGGGAATCAATGTTGGCAATCATTTTAAATATACATCAGAAAAGACTGAGAGAAAAATACGGCAGCATCATTTCACAGGCAAGTAGATGTCCACATTATTATTTTCTAATTGCTCTTTACATCCCATACATTTCTAAACTATTAGTTAAATACTTCCATGGCAATTCTACTCATAATATAATTTGCTTTAAATTTGTTAATTTTCCTAACAAAATTAGTATTTTGTTCTATTTTCATAGAAATAATTCAATATGATATAGCATATTTTTCTTTCAGACTTCTAGGTTGCTATTTTTAAGATTTTAATGGATTTAAAGCAATATAGGTAAACCTGTATTTTCTGGGAGTGCATATTTTATTCCATAAGTTTGGATTAAGCTAATTGATTTTTATCTCTTTTATTCAGCACTTCAATGTATATTGAAAATAATAAATGTGTATAACTCAGAGATTTATTCAAATTATACTTAGTTCATGGCAGTTTTGAAAATAAATATGTTTATGTGACATATATATTTTAGTGTTTCTTTCCTCTTTTCTTTGTGATTGAATTTTAATCACACCATTGTCCCCTAATCCTTTCTTTTCTCTAAAACCCCCTATGTATCCTTCTAGGCTCTCCTTCAAATTCATTTTTTTCTTTTTGTAATTTTTTAATCACACCTATACATGTGTAGTATTTACATATATATTTTGTTTTTTTCTAAAGTGTGTGCTGTTTCACATGTTTTACTTTCTTCTTCAACTAACAGAAAAACAATTGTATGTAAATAATTTGTCAGTTTCATATGTTCGCATGGTAAATTATGAATAGTTTGGTAATCTGAAGAATTAAACAAACACAAATGGTATATGTTCACATTTCAAATAGAAAAATATGAGATATATTTTAGATAATGTTTTAAAACTTAAAATTTAAAAGAGAAATAAAATGTATGAAGTTTGCTTTAGGTTCAACTATGTTTATACATGTATTTATTTTTAGACTCTACTATATTTTGGAACGAATAATTTACTTATTTTAATGTTTAATATGAATTAATAACTCTTAAAGGCAATTCATAAGTATCATAATTATTTTCAGAATATTAGGTAAAATTTCTGGTAGTAGAATCATTTTTAATTTATAAACACATTTTTTTCTTATATTACAAACTCTATTTCTTTTACCAAACTGAGCTGGGCTTGATCAGAGAAAAGAGACATTCTAACACACCATTAAAATTTTTCTACCAACATCATTTTAATGCAAATTAATTTTAATTTACCAGCAATTAACTAGGAAAGTATAAGAAAGATGTGCTGTGCCTAATTTTTTTTTTTTTTGGCTTTTTTTTTTTTTCTGGTTGTTTTTATGGTACTGTAGAACAGATGGAATTTTATGTCATGCTACATTAGTATACTGTTAAATTTTAATTTCAATTAATGATCTTTACTCTTTTACGCACATGAGAGATATTTTAGGTATTCATTTCCCTGCTAATTAGCTTTTATTGCAGAATTCATTTTTAATTGGGAAGTCATTAAATTCTAAAACATTCACAGCTGAATTTATGTAGACCCTAATAAAATTTATCAGTCCCATGAACAAAATATTCTGAATTTTTACTTGATAAGATAACTTTATATTCTCTATCTCTCTCCCTATCCCCCTCTTTTTCTCGGTAATGTGTGTGTGTGTGTGGGGGGGGGGGGAGGGTATGTGTGCATGTGCTTATATTCTCTGGGTCATTATATTCTCCTAAGTAAGCCCTGTTTTTTTTTTTTTTTTACTTGCCATGACCATGTGTGATGCTGCCCAGACTTCAGCATGTTGATCACCTGTCATTTCCCATTTGTAGGTTGTTCTCATAGGATCACACACTGTTCTCATAAAAAATGGTGGTCATTCATTACTTTGTTTCTTCCTTTTGTTTCACCATTCAAAATCTTCTTCCTGTTTTTGTTACATTTTTTAACCTCTTGGAAGATTACAAGCCAAGTCTTAACACTTGAATCTTATATTCTTGAATGCACAGTTTGATTTTAAAACAAAATCACTATATTAACCCATTGATTTTTTTAAGCCTCTTGAAAACTTCAAAAACAAATTTGGAAACAGAAGATGGTTAAACATAAATCTAAGATAAACTAACTCAAATTTATGAAATAGTTTAAATAAACATGTTATCTCCAAGCAATAACTTTATTAATGAAATTGTCTAAATACACAAGATCTTGTCTTTTTTTTTTTAATGTTCTGTTGTCATTTTGTTTTTCCTAAATGAGGTTTACACTTGGAAATGGAAAGGTAATGAGGAATTGCTTTAAATCTTATGGATCTCTAGGTTTTCAAAATTCTATCTTACTAGTTCTCATCAAGAAACTCAGAACCACTATCAAAGATATAAAAAATTGCTTTCTCAAGTGATTGTGTGATACCATTTAAAGCTAGTTTTATGAGCCATAAAAAAACAAATTTAAACATACACTAATTAGTGTCAATAGCCTATAAAGGATTTGGAGAAGTATTTCTGTGCAGTTCAGGTTACTTGAAGAGATTTGATTGTCTTAATGCTTCTATATGTTGTTCTAATTTATTGAATATTTTAGGTGTACTTACAGTTATAGCCTCTTAAGATTCAGAAATATAAACATTTTGTATTCAAATATATTTCCACAAAAAGAAACCTTGATTTATTATTCAAAAAATAATTTTATGTTAATCAATGATGTTATGTTATTCAATTATGTTAAATCCGTTATCTCTCTTTACTCAACAATGTATGTAAATAACATATTCTCAGAAAATCTCTGAACAGTTTATAGCCATGTAGTAGATTCATTTGAGTTATGAGTTTTGATTCATCGTTGGTCCATTGCTTATTCAGTCCTGAAATTGTTTATCCTCCAGGTGATCACAATATCTTGGTTATGACATCAGTTGAGATGCCCATCAGCAAACAAATGAATACGGAGATAATATGCATATTACTAGAGTAATGTATGCCCATATTATACATGGTTAGTTAGAAATACATAGAATCAAAGTAACTATTGTTAAATAGACTGTCACTGGCCTATGGGTGGTGAGACTTGAATAATGGTGTCTGAAGGTTAGGTGATCTACAGTCTCTTGCAATAGTCAACTTCATTCACAGCATCTGACATCTTTCAATAGCCCTCACCATGAGGGCTATTCAGAGGTACGCGAAAAATCAATGCTCACATGAGTTCAAGCTATATACAACCAATGTTAGGCCTTGCCAAGAAATATTATTTAAATAAATATATTAAGGTAATGTGGTAATTTGATGTGCAAACACTCCTATATACAAGACTTAGGATGGTCACAAAAGCACAGTCAATGAGTAAAACAATATTTAGAAGCAGCAGAGGTCACAAGACTGTTGTCTTGTTTTCTTAGAGTTTATATATATGCCCTAAGAATTCTCACATATCTCTATTCTTCAGTATGTTCCACAAGTGGAGAAATAAGAGTGGCAACACAAAATCATAGTACTGAAGGTGAATGTTTGTAAAGTTCAGAGTACACATGTACGAAAATGTCACCGTGAAAATCATCAGTAAATATACTGTGTATTTGCTAATTTAAATGTAAAATTAAAGAGAAACTTTGTCTAAGGAAGGTTACACTTACATTGTAGATTAAAAAATAGCACAGAAAATCAAACTCAGAGCAGGAGCACAGTTGTCATACCTAACTGGTATTAAATATGTGGGGAAAGTTACAAAATTTAATATATTAAACTCACAAGGTAAAACCTAAGACATTATCACAGTTCTGAATGCTAAAGAAATGCTTGGAAATTTTTCAGGTTTGCCTTAAAGATTATTATTAAAATAATTATTAAATTAATATATGTAGTGGTTTCCATGTGGATATATATATATATGTGTGTGTGTGTATGTATGTGTATGAGAGAGAGAGACAGAGAGAGATATCTGTGTTTGTGTATGTCTCTTTGTGTGTGTGTGCTTCTTTCTGTGTATGTTCATATATGTGATGGTTTCCCTGTTCCCGATTTGTTGTAGTGACCTTTATTTAACTCTACTGTTTCCCTTTTACTTTGTTTTGTTTTCTGCCTTGCCCACTTCCCTCATCATTTTCTTTTAGAGTCACTTGGTCCTCCTAGTTTATTAGCCTTTACCTCATATTTTCTCCCATTTGTTTATTCATTTTAAACCACCAGAGACTGCAACCTACATATGAAAGGAAACATATACAATTTTTCTGAGCCTAGATTACCTTATTAAGGCAGTGTTCTTTATATTTATTATAACAACCAATGCAGAGAATAAGGCATTGAACATAATTCCGATTTACTACTTTGACAATTGTTTCTACAACACCATGACAAGAAGAAAGGGAGAGAGGATTTACCTGCTGGCCATGAAGTGGGCAACATGTTCCTCTCAGTTATAAAATTTAAAAACTTTATAATTTTGTTGTTAATATGAATTATGTTATAATAAAAACAATTTAAATATTGGGGACTATTTTTTTTCACTGCATGTATTATTTTCTAAGTGTTTTCCTTTTGTGTGTGTGTGTGTGTATTGCGACATTTGGATATACATGGATGTACATATATAAAGGTTATTACACATGGATTTATGAACACATATAAGTTATATGTATACATATACATATAATTTGAAACATAATATATCAAAATAGTCTAAATACGGAACAATAGAATTTAAGACACATTTCTCAACATAGGGGCTGGAGAGGTAGCCTACTGCTTAAAACATGGACAATTCTTACAAAAGATCTGCATTTAAGTTTGATTCTAGCACCCATATCAGATGTCACATAACTGTCAATAACTTCAGCTACAGGACATCTGACAGTACTGACTTCCACTGGTGTCTACATTTACATCCACACACCCCAATATAGAAACATATAAACACAAGTAAGTTAAAAGGAAATAAATCTTAAAAACAATGAAGCAAGACCTAATTTTAATCTTCTGTGTAATTAATCAGAATTAGAAGCAGGGGTTTTAACCATAGGAAATGATTACTTAATGATTCCTAGAAGTAATTATTTCTGACACATGCTGAGAAATAGTAGCTATTCCAGAATAAACAAAATATGAGATTGTAAATACCAAAGAAATGGAGTTCCAAACCTTCCTGGAAAAAAAAAAAAAAAAAAAAAAAGAAAAGAAAAAAGAAAAGAAACACTACAGATGGGAAGAACGGGAAAGAAAGCTGGCTAGTGATAACAGAAGATATCAAGAACTAAGACTCAAAAATAAGGTTGAATTTACTAAGACTCGCTTGGGATTTGAAAGAAGAGGTCTCAAAAGAAGAAATAAAACTGGCTCTTAAGTATATTAGTAAAGTGTTCTACATCCTTAGAAGTTATGGAAATTCAAATAAAGTCACTTTGAGTTTGCATTTTACCCTAGCCAGAATGTCAAAGATAACAGTGTAATGGACATTTGAATATGGTGTATGTGGTTTGATAGTGTTGGTGGGATGTGTATGATGTGTGTGTCTAGGGGAAAACATGTAATTTTTGGGGGTCGCATAAGTAGTAGTACCCAGATTAGACTGGACATGGATTGAGAAGGGCATATAAAGAGGTTAATCTGGTGGATTCACCTAGCTACATCATGGTAAATGATAAGCAAAATCTAATGGACTTTGGTCCACAGGGAACATAGTTTGGCTTCATTGTTTTTAAGTATTTTCCTTTTATTGTGACTTCAATAACGCACTTTTGCTTCAAGTCAGTGCTTAGTTTTCTAGAGGAAAAGTCTAAGTGATATGGAGAACCTTGCTGATGGTATGTCAGCAGTTGTTAAGTTTAGATACCTGATCACATAGCTAAGCAAATAGATGTAAATGGACATTAGCATTCTCTTTTCCCTGTGTCTTTGCCAGAAACAGGTCATTTTAAGAAGTAATCCTTCCTTGCTGGGCATGTTGGCACACACCTTTAATCCCAGCACTGGGGAGGCAGACACAGGCAGATTTCTGAGTTCAAGGCCAGCCTGGTCTACAAAGTGAGTTCCAGGACAGCCAGGGCTACACAGAGAAACCCTGTCTTGAAAAATATAAACAAAACCAACAACAACAACAACAACAAAGAAGTAAATCTCGATTTTATCTCAGTTTTCTTCTTTGTTTTCTCTGCCCCTTAATGTTCCAGAATCCAAAACTTAAATATACATCCATAAACAATGTTAACTTTTGAGTTTTGTTTTCAAGGGAATTTTGTTTACTATTCTAATAAATATGTCTGTTTCAGAAATACTGGTCAAATACTAGAGATTGTTCTGCCTATGATTTTACTATGGAAGAACAGTAAGATGACTAATGAAATGAATATGTTGGCTTAGCTGGTTATTTCTTGACTGTGACACTTTTCTGTCACCAGTATTTGCTGCCAAGTGGCCAAAGCTTTGCTGTCTTGTATCCCCTTGTCTGATTTAACTTTATGTTGATTTCCTTTTTCCTTTTAATGTTCCTGGCTTGTTGCAATTTATTTTATCTTTGGTGCTCCCATAGCTGTCCAGAGATTCTTGACTGTATTTACATCCTTATACCTGTGATTTTTCCTATACCTAATCCTTTAAAAAGATTCATACTATATTCAAACCATTTACTGATTCTTTCATATTTTATTTTCATTGCTATAGTTTATTTTCTTGCTCTCATTACTACATCTTAGGAACTGTCAGCTCCCAATTTCTCTATAGACTTTCTGTCAATATGTTCTTTTCTAACAGTTGTCTGAGCTTGCTGATGCATACTTTTTTAAAGCATATTTTCTTGGACCTTTTATTCACTTCTAACTCATGATCATTATCTCTTAAATTGCCTTCCACTGTTACATTTTCAGTTTATGAAATATAGGTAATGAAAAGTGTTGCTACCCTTTGGTCATCTATTTTAAAATTTAATGTCTTTAGAAAAGTTTAAAAAGCTAAATGTATTCTTCCATTTTAAATTTGGCAAGTTCCCTTAAAACTAAGTGATCAGAAGTTGAAAATATGTGCAAGTAATTTTAAGGATATCTTTTTCTTTACACATCCCAATAGTTGCAAAAAAATATCTAAAATAATTATCTTATGTGCCTTTATAATGAAAGTTACCAAAAGTATATTGGATATTGTAGTATATATTTTTAAAAACTATTTCTAAGCCATAATTTTAGAAATATAGTTTAGAAATAAACTGCAGTTTAGAAAATATGTAAACTGTTAGTTTATTTTCAGTGTCAATATTTTATTTATTCTTTACTAAGTATAAACCCCTATTAGTTATCAATCACTGATAACCATGGAATATTTGAAGTGACAGTACGTGTTTAATTGCTTTTATGAAAGTGCTGTTTGCATGACATTGCTTTGGGTACTGATGTTGACAAACAGGTAAAATAAAATATTATTTTATTACATTCTTGGATGAGAAAAAATTTTCATTAAAGTTCAGCTTCTAATCAAAATACAAGAATCTTTCATCACTAATATATTTAAAAACTATACTTGATACTTTTTCATGTCTGAAAAGATCCTCACATTAGTGAAAATTTTACTACTAATTATTGACCTTATTTTCAAATCTACTATGTGCATTAGTGAAAAGGAACATAGAAATTTATCTAAACAAATATTCAGCATTTTAAGTGGGGAGGATAGAGGGATAGGAAAGAGGGCATAAGGCAAACATTTAATTTCAGTTATTTCCTTAGAGTTAAAGCAAGCGAGATTTCCCTTTGTGCTGGCTCATGTTAAATGACTCTTATTTATTTATTTGTGTGTGTGCGCATGTGTGTGTGTTTTAGAGGAGCCACCATTATAGAAGCCAGTGTGAAGTGTGACAATAAGCACCAATATTTCTTTCTTCATATGTTCTTCATTGAGTGGAGTCTAATTCCAGACACATCATATCTAGGTACTGAATCAAGTAAGTATCCTCTGAAAAGTTTGATTATAAAATATTCAGAACATGAAATATATTAGTATTTTAAATTAAATATAATATGTTATAAAATATTAACATGTAACTAAATAAGATTGCATAGATAATAGAGGTTTCTACATGATCCTTAAATGTGACTTAAAATGATGATTTTATAAGCTCAATTGACATGTTCATTGAAAATGACAATAATTTTTAATTTTGTCAATTGTCCTTGTGATGTAGGGAATCATGTGTATATGGCTATGCTTATGTGTGTCTATGTGTTTGCATGCCTGGTGTGTGTGTGTGTGTGTGTGTGTGTGTGTGTGTTTGTGTGTAATTAAAGACTATTTTATGTTTAAATAAGTTCAGGAATGTGTAATGTAAAATATATCAGAGAAAAATAAGTTAATTTTTATAAGTATTGAAATTACATATTATTTAAATGAAGTGTATATTTTAAGTACTGATAAAAGAGACATTCTGACATATCTTAAAAATCAATCAGAAGTGCCAGAAGTAAAGCAGGAAAGAAAAAAGAATTATTCAGTTAATATCTGTGATCCAAAAGAGAAGAGGACCTTTCCATGTTAAAGACTTGTTAAAACTGAGCTTTGTAACCTCAAATAATCAGCCATCAGGAATCATCTCCACATTGCCTGTATCTGGACTTTCCTGGTTTACTAGTCATCAACAGCAATAAAGCAGCATGTTGACCCAGCAAACTCTTGCTTTATTCTTGTACTGTCCCACTTCATGTGTGAATCCGCTCATTGTCTCTGAAAACACTACAAGGTCTATAAACGGGATTGATGAAATGCTAGTAATTAAAAGTAACATAAATAATGATGATAAGGTGGAGGAGGAGGATCACAAGACAGCAGTGCTTAATGTTAGTACTTTTCCAAGTTTAACGCTTTCACCTCACAACATATCGTGTTTCTTATCTTAAACTGCTTTCAAATGACCTTGAAGAGTTTCCTCTGCCACATTTTTCAATATAGTGGTTTAGTCACCCCAGAAATCTTTAAGCTCAGTGCATTCCGTTTTTGTTAAGGACAAAACCTCAGAGACAAACATGCTCACTCTCATGTATTTCTCACTTGCTGCTTAAACCTTGATCATGGACTTGAAAGTGGTATTGTTGCAAGGTTAACTGGAATTGGTTTTGTTTGTTTCCAGTTGCTGAAAGCTGTGTTTCTCCTGCTGTGTGGTGTAATAAATGAGTAGAACCAGTGTTGGGAAAGTCTATACGTTTGAGTTGTTACTCAAAAGGCACAATTCTCTGCAACTTTTATGAGAGAATAAAACAAGCATAGTGTTGTATGGAAGAACAGAGAACATATGCTTCCTAGATTCTGCTGAATTTGCTATCTTGATATATTGTGGCATTGTCTAACAATTAAGGTAAATTAAACAGCTGTTTCTTTATATATTGTGTTAATGTTGCTTCAGAATTGCCAATTGCTGATGAGATATCAGAAAAAGAAGGAAATTATATCACTTCACATGGGCATAGCAGTTCATTTGTGATTATTAGGAGAAACAAGAACTTACTGGTAGCAAGTAAAAATAAAATATGACAAATCCAAACAAAACTTTCAGCTGAATACATAATAAAAAGGAAAATGACTGCCACAAACCAATATTTGAGTTAAAAGTGCAGACTTCCTCCTTGAAGATTCATGTGTCACACACAAGGTAATTTCAATTGTTGTTAATGAGAGCTTTTTAAAGCAAAACTACATAAAAGAATAAACCAGAAAATGGACTGTATTTTCAATATCCTAGAAGCTAATAAATACTCCAAAAGATGACAAAATAAAAGTAGGTTTATAGAACATTTGTTGGGTTATTTAGATTCATCATGAGCTGGACAAGAAGGTTTCTGTCTTTAACTTTGTCACTTAGGAAGCAGAGTAGGAGGATTGACCGATCATAGACATCCTGGACTATATAATAAGAGATTGTTTCAAACAAAACAAACAGACAAACAAAAAACTAACATGGTAAATTTTTAACAAAATAAATATTTTTATTACTTCTTTCTGCTAGTTGATATTTTACATATTAACTTATTCTTTTTGGTTTTTGAAAATAAGTAAAATATTATAAATTAAGAAGAACAATGGATTTAGAGATTGACTGACATTGTTCTACTGTGGATTATTCCTTTGTCATAGCACTCTACAATTTATGTTTTCCTTTTTTGCTCTTGTGTTCTAAGTAACAGGCATGCGTTGTTAGAAAAGAGAAAGATCACTTATTTGTTTTAATGTCTAAAAAACCAATAAAATGAAGTTTCAGGTCCATTTATATGTAAATTTACATTTGAAATAATCTTGTTTTTGGCTATAATAGTATTTTTAAATGAATATCTAGTGTATTATATAATAGCAGCAATCAATAAATACTAAGTAAATAGAGCAAGAAATCTGATTCACCCAATGCATCATCTTACCTTTTGGAAAAGATGATATTTACACTGTGCAGAGGATTTAGGGCTGGGTAGGTGGCTCAAGGGTAAAGGCACTTTACATGATCAAGGATGAGACCCATATCTTGGATCTTCCAAATAAATGCCTTGTGTACATGGTAGCTAGACTATAGTTCTAGATTTAGGGCATAGACAGGGTACTCCAGAGCAAGCTGACTGAGATAAATTAGCCACATCTACAAGCTCAGAGTTCAATTTAGATATCAATGGATAAGTTGCAAAAGCCATTGAGGCTAGTCCCTGACTTCAAATTTGGGTCTCCACATGCACATACATCCATATGTAAGTACATTCATATATGTACAAATGTGTATATACATTCCAACCATAAATAAAAAGAGAGAAACAATTAGTAAAAAACCAAACCAAACAAACAAACAAAAAAAAACAAAACAAAAAACAAAACAAAACCAAAAAAGCCGACAACAACAAAAACAGCAGCAGCAGCAACAACAACAACAACAACAACAACAACAACAAAAAACCCAGAAAACAAAACATGAATACTGGCTTATTTTACTTTCTTTTACTATACTTTTCAAGTGATACCACATTGCCTGACTGTGATATCTACCATTTCACTCTCCAAGTTATTCAGTTATACTGTATTTACTGTGAAGAAATATGGGGCAATGAGCTATGCACAGACAAGCTGGTCTCCAGTTGAGTTGAGGTCATGAACACTGGTGAAACCCAGTGGTGATACTTTTCACCTACATGGGACGGAAGGTGTTCCCTCATATCTCCTGGCACTGGCTCCTGTCAAAGTTACAGCTACCACAGCCCCACAGGAGTGGCTTCTGGCTTTCAGTCATGTAGACAATGTCCCAAGTCTCTGATCTTAAAGCTAGACTCCTCCCAGTTAACTAGGAACAGCAAGATAACAAGCCTACTTTAAGAGATGCTGCTTGGCTCCACCTTGCTCCCTCCCTCTTACTCTCTCTCTCTCTCTCTCTCTCTCTCTCTCTCTCTCTCTCTCTCTAAGCTTTCTTCTCCCTCTCCTTTTCCCTCTTCTCTCCTCTTGGCCATGGCTGGTCTCTCTCTCTCTCTTTCTACCTTTTCTCATTCTTCCTGCCTTTCTACAATAAAGCTCTAAAACTATAGACTTTCTTTGTTCACAAAGGCCCAGACTAAGGACTCTTGCTTGCATAGGAACCTCTCTCCCTCTGCCTACTTCCCGTATCCCCAGAACCCCTATTCTGTTCTCAGCTCCTCTGTCGTATCCATCTTGGGATGCCAGAGACTGAGAACCTGGTATCAGGGCTGCCCCTTGTCCAACCCCTGCCATGTGGGGTTAGTGGCTTCCCACAGCCAGATAACCACCCAGGGACGATTGGAAAGTGTCCAGCAGTCCTCCTGCATCTGCCTGCCCAGAGAACAGGAACTCTGGCCTGACACAAGCTTCCTTCCTCCCCCCTCTTCACCTACACCAGTCCCACAAAGAAATCTCTGACCTTTGCTAAGGGGTAGAACAGAACATGAAGAAGAGAGAAAATTATATTTCTTCAATTTGAAAGACAACCCAGAGACAGAACTCAATAGACAAATCTCAAAAATTTGGCTTTGTCTCCTACTATGCTGGATTGCATCACTTTATTTATCTCTCTGTGACAGCCATTTTACTATTTTATTCTACATTTGTCAAATTAGGTTTGAGTCTTTTAGTATTTTTCTATTCATTATTATAACCCATTTTACTTAATGATGGAAAAGAAAATTGAGCCTATTCGCTTAAGTTAGATAAATTTCCAGACTGGATTTCTTTTCATTTATTTTCATAAATTTATTTACAATATAAGTGAAATCTCCATAATTTGCCTTTGTGTTAGTTAGGGTTTCTTTGCTGTGAAGAAACACCGTAACTAAGGCAACTTTTTATAAAAGGTAGCATTTAATTGGGACTATTTTCAGATGGAGAGGTTCAGTTCATTATCATCAAGGCAGGAAGCTTGGCAGAGTCTAGGCAGACACACTACTGGAGAAAGAACTGAGAGTTTTAGATCTTGATCCATAGGCATCTAGGAAGAGATTCAGTCTTCTACACTAGGCTGAGTTTGACACTAGGAGCCATAAAAGCCTGCCTACACAGTGACACACTTCTTCCAACAAGATCACACCTATTCCAACAAGGTCATAGCTCCTAATAGTACTACTTCCTACAGGCCAAGCATATTCAAATCACCACATTCCACTCCCTGGTACTCATAGGCTTATTTAAACATGTGAATTTATGGGGCAAACCTATCCGTAGCATAATGAAAAATACTTTTAGTCAAACTTCAAAAGTCTTCACAGTCTATAACAATCTCAATGTTACCATTTCAAAGTTCAACATCTCTTCTGAAATTAGTATTATCTCTTAATTGTAATCACCTTAAAAAGCAAAAGAGATAAAATACCTCTAACAGCACAAAAAAGTACATTACCATTGAAAATATCATAGTGAGGAAATAGTGGATCAAAGCAAAATCAAAACCAGCTAGACAAACTCGAAAGTCGGAATCTCCATGTCTAATGTCAAAGCACTCTTCAGATCTCCAACTCCTTTTTTCTTCCCTCTCATTAAAGTACTGTTTAATTCCAAATAATACACAGATTGGATTCAGTGAAGGCTCATGTCTCTGATGGAAACTTCAGATTATCATGCTCCTCCAAGCCATGGATATTGTTGAGGATCTGGCCTGTGCTGAGAGTACCAGACTTGGAATTCTCTGCTGAGAGTCTGGGAGTATGGACTTGTCATGTAATTGTATTTTGAATGAGCACAAGGCAGCATTCAGTTCCGAGAAGTGGTCAGCTGTGTCTTCAGACTTCTCTGGGGATCTATTGGGAAAAGACTGGTATGATATGATGTGCCAAGGAAGCATTTTCTTTCTGGTGCCATGCTCCTTTTGGGTAGTCATGTTCTAATATGTGTGGTGACATAGAGAACCTGTGGCTTCCAGTAGTAACTTTTACTCAGGTTGACATCACTTGCAACAATTCTCTCAGAATCTATATAAGTATGATTGATGAGAGGCAATTGCCTTCTTTTTGGAACCTAGTATTAATTCTTTTCATTGGCACCATCCGTTTGTGTGGTTTAGCTCATTCTCAATGATACAGAAGCACATACCCTGAAATAACTATTGTTCTTGTCATCCAGAAGACAGCAGGATTACAAGAGGTCTTAAGTAAAACCATTAGGAAGGCTGTGGGTGAAGACTTTCTCCTCTGTAGTTGAGGTCATAAAGACGTTCCCAGCCTGTAAGAAAGCCTTGCTTGGAGGAGAGGCAAACACTGCTAATAGAAGATTTAGTCCTAATCATCCTCCTTCCAAAGACTCATACTCACTGCCCTGACTTTGCACCAGAGAATTCACTCTATAATATCCATATGAGCTGCTGTCTTGCTAGTTCCTGACATGTTTGTAGGGTGAAGTTGTAGACTGGCTACAACACCTTTCATCTTTGTTGAATGCAACAAATTGTTTTCTCTTGGGCTGTTTCCACTCCCTATTAGGTTTTGTTTGGTTGGTTGTTTTTGTTGTTGTTGTTCTTTTTTGTTGTTTTCGGATTTTGTTGTTGTTTGTTTTCAGCAGTATCCCATAGCTCAGGTGTCTCTAACATTTTGGTATCTCCAAAGCAATTTCAACTTTATACCTTCTTGTTTCATATCCCATAGCTCAGGTGTCTCTAACATTTTGGTGTCTCCAAAGAAATTTCAACTTTATACCTTCTTGTTTCAATGTCTGGGATTCACACATGATCTTATCTACTCCTCTTCTACTTCTCCAGTCCTGCTTTCTGTAGCACTCTAGGTTCTGGTTGACACCAATGCACTGCTCCTGATTTTCTTGGTGGTAATCCCATGGTACTGGCATCCCCAAAATTCTGGGATCTTCCATTGCAACTAGGCATCACTAGTAGCCTGGCATAGGCTCTATTCATGATGCAAAGCCTCAACTTCTTTGCATAGCCCTTTTAGTCCTGAGCCATCAACAGCAATTGAGGCTGTACCTTCACCAATGGCCTTCCATAACCTGTCACAGTGCCAACCCTCAGTTATTCTCCATGCTTAATGCTTTCAAAACCAGTACCACTTAGGTGACTCTTACATATGACCAAGTCCAACTGCACTATGAGGTAAATCTTTAGCTTTCTCTGGAACACAGCTTCATTTATTTTTTTAATTTACTGGTCATTTTATTTATTTACATTTCAAATTTTATCCCTCTCCCAGTTTCCCAACCAAAGACCCCCTATCCTACCTCCTCTCCCCTGCTTCTATGAGGGTGCTGCCCTGCCCACTCCTGCCTCACCACCCTAGGATTAACCTATGCTGGGGCATGAAGCTTTCACTGGAACAAGTGCCTCCCCTCCCACTGATGCCAGATAAGGCTATCATCTGCTACATAGGCACCTGGAGCCATGGGTCCATCCATGTGTATTCCTCGGTTGGGGGGTTAGTCCTTGGGAGTTCTGGGGTGTCAGGTGTCCTGTTAGTTTTTATGATTTTTCTTCCTATAGTGTTGCAAACACATTCAGCTCCTTCAGTCTTTCCCCCAACTTTTTCATTGTGGACCCATGCTAAGTCCAATAGTTGGCTGTAGCTGCCACACCTGTATCTGTAATTACAGCAGAGCCTCCAGTGAAACATCCATATCATGATTCTTATAGCAAGCACTTCGTGGCATCAGCAATAGCAACTTGGTTTGGTGGCTGATTATGGGATGGATCACTAGGTGAGGACATCTCTGGATGGCCTTTCCTTCAGTCTCTGCTCTACTCTTTCACCATGTATTTCCTTTATATGGGAGCAATTTTGGGTTAAAATTTTGAGAAGCATGATTGACTCATCCTTCAACTGGGGCTGTGAATAACCACTGGATATAGTCTTTACAGGTTCTCTCTCCCATTTGTTGGGTATTTCAGCTAAGGTCATCCCATTTTGGAACCTGCAAGCATCTTCCTTTCTGAGCATCTGGGACTTTCTGTTGGTTATACCTAATTCCCTACCCCCCATTGATACACACCTCTGTACTTCTCCCCTCTCTCCTCCCATACTTCATTCTGTCCACCCTTCTTTTCCTCTCATATCTCTTCATCCAATGTTTCTCCAACCTTCTACATCTCATGATTATTTTGTTACCTTTCTAAGAGGAATGCACTATCCACACTTTGGTTTTCCTTCTTCTGGAGCTTCATATAGTCTGTAAGTTGTATTGTGGGTATTCTGAGCTTTTATTCCTAATATCCACTAATAAGTAGTGAGTACATACCATGTGTGTTGTTTTGTGACTGTGTTACATCAAGCAGGATGATATTTTCTAGTTCCATCATTTACCTGCAAACTTCATAAATTCATTGTTTTTAATAGCTGAGTAGTACTCCATTGTGCAAATGTACCACACTTTCTCTATCCATTTTTCTATTGAGGGACATCTGGGTTGTTTCCAACTTCTCGCTATTATAAATAAGGTTTCTATAAACATAGTAGAGCATGTGTCCTTCTTATGTGTTGGAGCATCTTTTGGGTATATGCCCATGAGTGGTATTTCTGAGGAACTGCCAGACTAATTTCCAGAGTGGTTGTACCACCTTACAGTCCCACCAGCAATGAAGCAGCATTCCTCTTTCCCCGAAACCTTAGAAGTATCTGTTGTCACCTGAGGTTTTGATCTTTGCCATTCTGACTGGTGTGAGATGGAATCTCAGGTGTTGCGAGCCATCCAGTGACTCACAAGGACAGGTACACCTGAGTAGCAGGCTGGCGCTGAAAGACAGGGAAACTAGATGGATGAGAGAGAGATGGAACCAAGACAGTATTCTGATCAAGGCTCAAATTTTTAATGGTGAACATGCTTTATAAAGGTGGGGGGGTGCCTTTCCTGCCAATTCATCTTTGGAGCCTGGAACCAGCTGCAGGTGATGATGTGCAGGATAGGTCATAGTCTCCGGTTAAGCCGCGGGGGGTGGGGGTGGGCTCAGCAGGTAGCAATGTCTTGAAGAGGAACAGCAACAGTGGCTGAACAGTAGAGTGATCTGGGGAGGAAGGCTCCACCCTAGGCAATCTCCTTAGTGGCAGCAAGGTCAAGTTCTGGCTCAGCCTGCTTCAGGCTTGTGGGAGCCTATATCTCCTCCCTGTTATTAATATTTTAAAAAAAGCTGGACTGAGGCATAAAATTTATTTATGCTCCATAGTAATCCCCAGGAGTTATGGTGGCTGGCAGTCCTGACTGTCTTAGGAAATCTTAGATCTTCCCGAATCATCCTTATCCATCATAGGAGCATACATGCAGTTTCTTTGTGTTATTTTACACAAAACATGGCCCTGTGGTGTATTATTAACAGCCACGGCTTCTTGGCATGAACCCCTGTCTTAGATTGGCATGATTCTGAGATCTGGGTGCCTGTCATTGACTGTCAGGCTCTCATTAGCACACCTTACTCCCAATTCAGACCAAAGCCACAATATGTGCTTAGAATGCTTCTTCAATGAAGATTAATAACTGCCACCCGTGCTGTTGGAGACAGGGATGCACACCTGCTGCAGTCAGGTTGAAGGGTATTGACTGACCTGCTTGAAAAACAAAGTGGAGATAGTGAAAGGCAACTGTACAAAAGCTTCTTTTGGGGAAGTCCAGGTACTCCATTCAATCACAAATTAGCAATGATCAGGCTTAGACTTAGAGCTCCCTGTGTGGGGGAGGTGACTGGGGGAGGTGACTTTGAGAATTGCAGAAAGACTGCAGCTTCCCTGGGAGTGGAGACTGTGCTCTAATTTAACTATTCAGCTAAAGAGGACTTTTAGCCATAATCAAGGTTAGAGTCATACTTACTAGAAGATTCAGGATCTGTGTCCAGTTGATGAACTAATCTCTCAGGCAGCCATTACGCTCCATCTTCTTTTTGTGAAAAAACACAAACCCAGCCCCTTCCACAGATTAGGACTGGGTCTGGACCCTTCCATTCATTAGTTAATGGGTCCTGCCACTTTACCATGGCATAAGAACTAGAAGTAACTGGATGCCAGTGGCGATCCAGTGCAGACTGACCTTTTAAATCAGTTTGCAAAAAAATTAAAAACAAATAAAGCAAAAGCAAATGTGCCTTTGGTGACTTGGGGGATATAACTGCCCTTATTTTGTTTTTAAAAGCCATTTTTTTAACATGCAATGAGCACATTCAACTATTCCCTGTCCCATGGGGTTATAAGGAATTCCAGTTTTGTGTTTGATGCCAAATTCTTTACAAAATTAAGTAAAAATTTTCCTAGAATAGGATGGCCCGTTATCTGTCTTAATAAGTTTAGGCAATCCCATGGCATTAAAGGGTTGTAGGCAATGATTAATTACTTTTTTGCAGGCTTCTCCAATATGCAGAGAAGCAAAAATAAACCCTGAACAAGTATCAATACAAACATGTATATATTTTAATTTTCCAAATTCTGCATAATGAGTTACATCCATTTGCCAAATATGATTAGGCATAAGACCTTATGGATTAACTCCTAAATGTGGCACCAGAGATAACGTAATACATGAAGGATATTGTTTTACAATCATTCTTGCCTGTTCCTTAGTGATCTTATGACAGGGCCTTAAAGTATGGCTAGAGAGATGAAATTTTTCATGATCACATTTGGCCAAAGCATCAGGATCTGACATTAAGGCTTCTCCTATTAGAGCTCTGTCGATGCAAAAGGTCCAGGAAGACCAGAATGAGATTGTATGTGGCTAATATAGAACGGGTGTTTTCGGGTAAGAATGATGTTTTGCAATTGTGAAAACAGGGATCCTGCTGGCATATTAAAGTTTAACATACCACAGTTCTCCAATAAGGGTATCGATTGTGCAACATATAAACTATCAGTAAAAATATTAAAAGCCTCATGCACAGACTGAAAGACATTCAGTACTGCTGTTAATTCTGCTAATTGAGCTGAAAGACCAGGAGTCTTTATGATTACCTGCTGATTATTAATAAGTATTCCAGCTTGCCCTTTAGAGGAGCCATCAGTAAACACCAGAACAGCATTGTGTAAGGCTTATAAAGAGGTCATATTAGGAAATATCACCTCATGTACATTCAAAAATTTTATCAACCTATCTTGAGGGTAGTGGCTGTCCATAGTTCCGTTAAACCCTATTTGAGCAAGCAACCAATCTGTACTATGCTGTTTCAGCCAAGTGTCTTGACTTATGCTGTAAGGCTGAACAATAATATCTGGCTCTTTCCTGAAATAAGTTAGTGCCTGCTTCCTTCCAATGATAATCATCTGGGCTACTGCTTCATAATAATGCAAGATATTATGTTTAGGAGAAATCCTTGAATATATCCACATTAGAGGAGACTTTTGTCATAACAATCCTGTAGGACCATGAATCATATTAAAAATTAACAGATGTAAAGGCAAAGAGTAATCTATATAAGTGACAAATTGCTCTTCAATAGCTTTTTCCACTTGTTGTAAGGAAGGCCAGAAATCCTTCTGAGGTTAGAGATCTAGGGGAGGTAGGATCAGAACTCCCTTTAAGAATATCAATAAAGATTTCAACTCCCCTGTAGTGAGCTTTAAATAGGGATGAAGCCAATTAATATCACCTAACAATTTTTTAAAATCATTCAAAGTCCTTAAGTTGTCTCTGTGAATAACTATCTTCTGTGGGAAAACAGCTTGATCAGTAAGTCTAAAGCCCAAATAATTATAAGGATCCTGAGTTTGTATCTTTTCAGGAGCTATCTGTAATCTTTTTTCAGGTAAAGCTTTTGTAAATCACTATAACACAAAAGCAAATCCTGGGGGTCTTTTCCCGCCATCAAAACATCATCTGTGAAATGAATGATGTAAATCATGGGCCATTGTCATCTTGAAGGCTGAATGGCTTCTGCCACAAACTTTTGGCATAAGGTAGGACTATTAACCATGCCCTGAGGGAGAACTGTCCATTGATATTTCTTAATAGGTTCCTTAAAATTTATAGAAGGAACACTAAAAGCAAATCTTTCACAATCCTTTGGATGCAAAAGAATAGTAAAGAAATAATCCTTCCGATCTATCACAATTTTATAATATCCTTTAGGAATGGCTACTGGAGACAGAAGCCCAGGTTGTAAAGGTCCCATAGGTATCATAGTCTCATTAACTTTTCTTAAATCTTGTAACAATCTCCATTTAGCAGATTCTTTCTTGATAATGAAAATTGGTGTATTCCAAGGGGACTAAGATTCTACTAAATGTCCTGCCTCTAGTTGCTCCTGTACTAGCGAAGAAGCGACTTCTATTTTTTCTTTAGGTAAAGACCACTGATCCACCCACACCAGAATATCATTAAACCATTGAATTTTATCAGCGTGGGATGCAGGCAAGATAGTGGCCACTACCAAAAATACTCCAAACCTCTTGTGTTAGAGTGAGGTTTAGGATCTTCAAAAGTCTTAATTCCTTGTCCCTTCTTTTTTAGTCCATGACCAGGCAAAAGTCTCTGCCTGAGCATCTGCTTAGTCACCATCTCATTAGGACTGTACATTATAACACCCATCTGTGACAAGAGATCTCTTCCCCATAGAGTTACAGGCAAATTTGATATAACATACGGCTGAATTTTTCCTGATTTTCCTTCCCCATCTCTCCAGGTTAGCAATTTGGAGCTTCATTTTGGGTTACTAACATAACCAATTCCTTGAAGTGAGTAAGCATATCAGTCAAAGGCCAGTTTGAGGGCCAATCCTGTCCTCTAATGATTGTTACATAGGCTCCAGTATCCATCAGTCCTTCAAAGCTTTTTCCATCAAATATCAATTTAAGGTTAGGTCTCTGATGAATAATCAATTGAACCCAATTCACACCAGAGGAATCAAAACCACCTTGTCCTCTATCATTCTTAACAAATCTGGACCGTGGTGGATATAGAAGATTTAAAACAAGTTGAGCAATTCTTTGATTAGTGGGTACAGTTATAACACCATGAGGGGAAGCAGCTATGATTTTAATTTCTCCCTCATAATCATTATTTATAACACCTGGATAAATCTTCAGGCCTTTTACAATAGAACTGCTTCATCCTAAAAGAAATCCACAAGTTTCTACAGGTAACGGTCCAAAGACTCCAGTTGCCAGAGTTTGGACTCCCATTTCTGGGGTTAATACTGCATGGGTGGTGGAACAGAGGACCAATCCTGCACCTCTTGGTTTTGCCCTGACAAGTTCAAAAACTGATCTCTTTGGCTGGGCAGCAGGTTTGTAGCCCCATAAGCTGTTTTCTGTGAGTAAGTCAGGACCTGGGGCTGACCCCTCCTCTCATTTCCTGGCACCAGAAGGCCCAGTGTGCCTGGCTTGGATTTGCACACCTTAGCCCAGTGGTTGCCCTTTCTGCACCGGGGACAAAATTCCTGTGGCAAGGCCTGCTTGCCCACTCTCAGCACCTTTGTTCTTAGGACAATCACTTTTAAAATGACCCAAACTTTCACAGTTAAAACATGCATTATTCCCTTGTTTCTGTGAGAACATTGCTTGTATGGTGGTCCCTTTCGAAGCAGCGCTGAAAGCCAAACCCTGATTATATGACGGCCTGATTTCTGCACAAAGACAGACATATCCTGCTAAATCTGCTTGTACTTTGTGCGGCTGGATAGTGGCGTGACACATTGCGTTAGCATTCTCATAAGCCAATTGCATAACGAAAGAACTTCCCGTGTCAGATTTTCCAAGGATTCTACTAGCTGCTATTAATAGCCTATCCACAAAGTTCTGGTAAGGCTCATCAGAACAATGCCGAATGCTGGCTAAACTCCCACCAACATCCGCTGTAACCGGTAACTGTCCCCAAGCACGATGGGCAGCCGCCACGATCTGTGTGTAAATTCCAACGAGAAAACCAATCTGATTAGCCTGGCCCTCATATGGACTTTCTCCCAGAAGCATGTTACTACCCCAGTCTAGATTACCAGTCTGAGCATTTAAAGTGGCAGTTTTCTTACTGGTGTCTTGCCATTCAGAATCCCAAAGTAAGAAATCTCCTCCTGACAGCAGGGTTGCCTTACATAGTGTTTTCTAATCTAGGGGGGTTAAGTGTGACTCTACAACCTTATCCACTAACACTTGTGTGAAAGAGGCTGAAGGACCATATTGCACAACAGCTGGTTTTAAATCCTTTATCAACTTGAAATCCAAAGTCTGGTAGTGTCTGGCTCTAGTATATTGCTGGTCAATTACTTTGACAACAGGAAAGGCTATCACATCAGAAGTATCCTGTCCTCTTCCACGAAGATCTTCTTCTGACTCAAAGATCTTCCTAGCAGCGCTTGGTACATTTCAGAAGAGTTACTCCTTCCTGTATCTGACATCCTTTTTAGATCCCGAAGGTCATTAGTCTATTTTTGCAGCCTGACTTCAAACTCTAATTTGCTTAGTTGCGTGTCCCTATGAGTAGCATCTCCCACAGTGGAGGCGATAAGTGGAGCAGGAGACTTGCAAGGAGGCCAATCCTCATCAGAATATTTGGCAGCTCCTCTTTCTGAGTGATCTTCTTTGTCTAAAATTAGCTCATCATCAGAGTCTCTATATCTATCAAATTTAGAGTTGAGAGGACCCTTTTCTGAAAGGCACTCTTCCTGAGATTCATTAAGCTCTGCCTGGGTACCATCTAATCCTTGTGAGATCATCTTTTCAATAGCAACTTTTATGAGCCCCCAGAGGCATAGGGTGAAATTATCTGCCTGAGTAATTTTCAAGGCTTTTCCAATGTTCTCCCAGGTATTGATATCTAAAGTTTCTTCTTCCTTGAACCATGGGCAACAAGAATCTATCCTATCTAAAAGATTTTCTAATAATTGTACTTCGAGCCCTACTCCTCTTGCTCGAAGCAACTCTTGAAAACTGAGGACAATCACCTGATTCATTTCTTTCTTTCTTTTCTTTTCTTTTCTTTTCTTTTCTTTTCTTTTCTTTTCTTTTCTTTTCTTTTCTCTTCTTCTTCTTTTTTTTTTTTTTTCCTGTTCCTCTCACCTGAGGCAGCTTTTAAAAGCTGCGGACAACCACCTGATCCGTTCCTAGTTCCAATAATTCCGCTGTAGACCCAAGCGGATCCAGCACTGGGTTAGCAATGAACCCAAACTTAGCCCATATCTTTCCACATCTGTAGCAACCCTTTAAAAAGTGAAGTTTTAAACTAGTGCTAGAATGTGTACCTGTTGCTTCGATGTCTGATACGATCCTTTTCTTTTTCTTCCCGTGGAGCTCCACACAAAACAGTGTTCCTTCAGCGTCCTCTGAACTTCTTCAGGTTTCAGTCCCGGCACCAAATTGGTATGAGCCGTCCAGCAGCTCAAGCTCACATGGATGGGTACACCTGAATGGCAGGCTGGCGCTGAAAGAGAGGGAAGCTAGGTGGATGAGAGAGAGATGGAACCAAGACAGTATTCTGATCAAGGCTCAAATTTTTAATGGTGAACATGCTTTATAAAGGAGCGGGGAGGCCCATTCCCGCCAATTCATCTTTGGAGCCTGGAACCAGCTGTAGGTGTTGATGCGCAGGATAGGGCATAGTCTCCGGAATAGCTCTGGGAGGGCCCCTCAGCAGGTAGCAGTATCTTGAAGAGGAACAGCAAAAGTGGCTCCACCCTAGATAATCTCCTTAGTGGCAGCAAGGTCAAGTTCTGGCTCAACCTGCTTCAGGTTTGTGGGAGGCTACACTCAGGGTTGTTTTGATTTGCATTTCCATGTGACTAAGTATGATCTAATAGCATGCATGGACTTATTTCAATCTTCTTATATCTATTGAGGCTTGTTTTGTGACCAGTTTTGTAGAACATACCATGAAGTGCAGAGAAGGTATATTCTGTTTTAGGATGAAATGTTCTATAAATATCTTCTAAATTCATTTGCTTCATAACTTTTGTTAGTTTTACTGTGTCTCTGTTTAGTTTCTTTTTCCATGATCTGTCTATTTGTGAGAGTAGGGTGTTGAATCTCCCACTATTATTGTGTGCGGTTCAATATGCACTTTAGGATTTAGTAAAGTTTTTTTTTGTGTTTTTTGTTGTTGTTGTTGTTGTTGCTGTTTTTGTTTTTTGTTTTTTGTTTTGTTTGTTTTGTTTTTTGTTTTATGAATGTGGGTGCCCTAGCATTTGGGGCAGTACTGAGAGTTTATCTTGAAAGATGTTTCCTTTGATGACTATAAAATGTCCTTCCACAGCTTCATTATGCTCTTCAAAATCATTCCAAAGATTTCATCACAGTGATGCTGATCTCTTTGTATACATCAAAAATTTCTTAGCTATAGCTAATCAGCATCAACTGTCTCAGTAACCCCTACTATTGACTTTAAATCCAGGGCCACATTGCTGAAGCAGCAATGCTCTGCTTCTTGCTGTGGCTTGAACATGCCCTTGCCCCCTTGTTCTATTACATTATTATCAGCTTTCCATTTTCCAAGTCTTCATTGCCTTAGCTTGACTGCTTGAACTCAGAGATCTGCATGACACTTTCTCCTGAATGCTGGGAGTAAAGGCATGTGTTACCATGTCTAAACCTCTGCTTTTCTTTACCTTGAATTTGCTCTATACCAGGCTGCCACTAAACTCATAGGTCTGCTTGTTGCTCTCTCCTCGGATTAAAGGTGTACACCACCATTCCTGGATCTAAGCTTGTCATGACCACAATGCCTCAAGATATAGATCATTGCCATACTCTCCTTTTCTGGATTGTAGTTCATGCCAGATTGAAATTCCAAATGAAAACAATAACCAGGTAATAATAATGTGGTATAAATATTACTTGCTCAACTGCAAACAAATGAACAATATTCTTAGCTGTGTAGGATCTTGTTTGAGATCACTGCTACCTTAATTCTATTTAATATCCCTCACCACAGGATTTATATACATTGCATTTCCTGGTAGCCTTTAATAACTGAAACATACTTTTTGTATTTTCCTTTTCTAAGCTTGCTATACTTGATTGAAATGTTCTTCATGAGAGCAAAGAAGAGGGCAAAGTCTGTGCTGAGCTTTTCTAAGACTTCCTTCCTCAATGCAATCTCAATCTGTTCACCTTAGTCTCAGGCTAAGGTGATACCCCAGAAAAGACGAAAGCAAAAACATAACAAAACAAAAGAAGAAGAAGAACAAAAAAATAACCAGAGAAAAACAAACAAAACCAAAACAAAACCAAAAAAAACCAAAGCATAACAACAAATAAAAACAAACAAACAAAAAACCCAGCCACATTTTTCACCAAAATACATTTTAAGAATGATCTAAAGGCAACAAACTAAAATTCCTCATGTGTGAAACCTCTTAAGCAAGGCTAACACAATTCAAATCATATGCAGTACCAATGACTTCCATATTCCAAATAGGATTGTCTTATGTTCCACTTGAAGCATTTAATTGCTTTGTAAATCTGAAGTCCTAAAATTCACATTCCTCCAAAGAAAAGCAAGGTTATCACAACAGTAACCCAGTCCCTTGAATTAACTACTCGCTTAGTTGGATTTCCATTACTATAAAGGGACAACATAACCTAGACAACTCTTATGAAGAAAATCACTTCAGAGGTTCAGTCCCTTGTTATCATTGTAGGAAGCATGGTCTAGGCCAGGCAGACCATTCTGCTGTGTAAGGAATTTAGAGTTCTACATCCTTATCTAAAGGCATCCAGGAAAAGACTGAGTCTTGCACATTTGGCAGAACTTCAGTACTAGGAGCCATCAAATCCAGGTAACAAAGTGACACACCTATTGCAACAGGGCCACACCTCTTAATAGTTCCATTTCTTATGGTCCAAGCATATTCAAGCTACCACACCTTCTTAATCTATTTGAAAATGCTTACTTTATTTAGAATTACATATTTATGGAGATATTAAGAATTTTTTGTCATAACATATATTGTTTGTTTTACTTGTTTATATTTGTAGAGTTTATAAACCACATTTAAAAAAATTTCAACTTGAAAATATTTATTTGATTTTATTTTATTCCTGAGGATTTGTGTGTCTGAATATCTATACAATGTATGAGTTCTGGGGATGTACAGAGGCATAAATAATCCTGTAGCACTAGAGTAAGAGATGGTACAATGATACCACATGAGTGTAAAGAATTTACCCTGAGTATTCTACCACACCAGTGAGTTCTCTTAACCACATAGCTATCTCTTCAGCTGTGAAAGGCTGAGACCTAAATGATAGATCTATATAACATCTGCTCTGCCCAAGGCTCTAGGTATCATGCTGAAAGAGGGAAGGAAAAGTTTGTAAGAGCCAGAGGTAGTAAACGAGAACAAGGCAACTGTTTTCTGGAGAGATACTTAACAAACTAAAGTTAAGACATAATACACAAAACCTGTGGAAGGTCAAGCCAGACAAATCACATGAGGGCACAAAGTCCTATTGCTAACTGATTATTTGATCCTGTTTTGGGGTGTGGCTCAGTTTTTAGTGGTGTTATGCCTAGTTCATGGACCATACTCTACCAGAACAGGCGCCACAGTCAGAAATATATGGCTAACACAAACTTGACTCGGTTGTTTTCAGGAAAGAAACTAGTAAGAGGAAACAGTAGTAATTAAGTGGGCATGAGAGCATAAATATTGGCAGAGTTGACAGAATGGAAGTTAATAATGAAATATATTAAATTCACAAAGAATTAATAAAATACCTTTAAATAAGTAATCTGTAATAAGCTTCCTACTTACTATGTAAAAACTGAATTCTTACTTTTTTTCTTTTTCTTTTTTTTCTTTTTTTTTTTTTTTTTTTTGGAGACAGAGTTTCTCTGTGTAGCCCTGACTGTCCTGGAACTCACTCTGTAGACCAGGCTGGCCTCGAACTCATAAATCCACCTGCCTATGCCTCCCAAGTGCTAGGATTAAAGGCATGTACCATCACCGCCTGGCCAGCATTCTTACTTTTTTGTCATAATTATTTTTAACACAATCTCAACACACACACACACACACACACACACACACACACACACACACTACAGTCACAAATTTACTAACAAACTTGATGAATCTATTTTTAAATAATACATCTTACATCCTAGAGCATGTTATGATTCCTCTGTTACTGAAACAGTCAGGAGAATTTAGACTTATCTGAATACTTTTGGCTTGCGTTTAGTTCCCACACACTGCTGAAATAAAGAGAGGAAAAAGAAAGTGAAAACCAATATTAGTATCACTGGTAATGCATATCAATTGATAAAAATTAGAGTCAGCTATAAAACTTAGAAGTCCATTTCTCTACTCCTTAAAATTTGGTTGTAAATATTTTTTATGTCGCACATTGATTTGGGAAAAATTATTGTAAGCTATAATGCACTGTACAATTTTATATATAAGCATTTAGTCACTAGTAAATACAATTAGTAATAACAAGTGTTTTGTTAAACACCTGATTGCTACATGAAGGCCCTGAAATTGAACATTTTAGCTGGGAAGAATAGATGATAGGAACTAAATTTAACATATCACAATGCTAGGAGAAGTGATGTTTGTAGTTTTCTGACTTTTTTCTTGGACTTTATGAGCAAGTGGCACAGCTTACAGCCTTTGAAAGAAAAATGTTATAATCTGGTGTTTTTCTTTCTGTACATGGCCAGAGTTTCATTTTATTACTGAAGTTATTGGCTACTTATAAGAATGAATGAATCTTGGCTAGATTTGGCTTGCTTGGGATCTTATTTGGACATAGTAGTATGCTGGCTCCAGACAACTGATAAAAGAGAAGGACTTTGTCTCTATATCTGTTTGATGTTCAGGTCCTCTCACAACCTTCTAAACCAAGTACTGGTCTAGAGATGAGCACAGTTTAATCATGTGAAATAGCTACATAGAGAGGCTTTTAAAACCATTTCTAATATCATATTTACTTTTTCATCTGAAATGGCAAATGAAACTTTCCAAAAAAACAGAAACACCATATTTATGGTTTCTATCATCAAAGTCAACCTACAGAGGGATTTAGAAATGTCAGTCCATGTCACTAACTAATGTGCACATTCAATATTCTTTCTGTGGGTTACTACTGAAATTTCTTTAACTCTCTAAAAGAAAAAGTTTAAAAGAGACTTCTGTTCTGCCACTTTTTTTAACTGAAGATGAATGAAATGAAAGAGAAACATAGGCTGAAAGAGACTAGAGGAGAATCAAGATGAACACATGGGGTGGATGTCTTTTTGTATAGGATTTATGAAGATTATGGAAGCTAAGTTATGAATAAGTGGAGGAAATTCTGATGACAGTGTTTCATGTAAGGATAATAAGTTGGAAATGTAAGCTGTATTATTATTTACTTTAATGTTAACCAAAGCATCAAAAGTTAGAAAAGACTGAGATACAGAAAACACTTAACATAATGCTCATGTAACATTGCCTTAACTGTACATACTTAATATCTAAATCGTCTTCAAATAGTATAAACATTTAGAGAGTTTCTCATGGTTTTGATTGAAGCTGTAGAAATAGGTTAAGTCAATCAAATGTCTATCCAGGAAGTTGAGCTATATTAATGTATTGGATGACTTTCTGTTCATGTTGTATTTTAGAGTATAAAATATGACATGTACAGAGAATTAAACAGCAAATGTAGAGACACATTTTTTTTCTTTTGAGGCAGGGTTTCTCTGTATACCCCTGGCTGTCCTGGGTCTCACTCTGTAGACCAGGCTGGCCTCAAACTCAGAAATCCATTTGTCTCTACCTCTCAGGTGCTGGGATTATAGGTGTGTGCCACCACTGCATGGCGAGAAACAAAATTTAGAAGAATATAGTAAGAGTGAAAATGTGGTTGTTTTTCCTTTTGTCTATTTCAGTTTGTGAGGAATCTATCAAGAAAAAAAAAAAAAGAAAAACAAAGTATTATGGAGCTCTAGAGAGTTCCTGTTGATTTTAAGCAAAAATAACAGAGTGTTGCTTGGCTTCATTTTAATGGCTATTCTTGGAAGGAATAATGCTTACATATATAAACCCGTGCTACTATGTGCTTTGAAACAAGACTCAGTTTCACTAAAAAACCTAACCTTTGCCCATTAATCAAAGCCACCTGCCAAGTGTTCTCAAAGCAATAGATGGAAAAGAGAACAAATAAGACTACCTTCAGTTCACCTATTTATTTTCTGGTTCTTGGTCATATTTATTAGGATGCCTAGGATTTGTTTTTGACATTGTCCATTTGTAGAAAATCTAAGTGAATAGTTTAGACTTGGCTAAAGAATTTTTTAAGATACTATTTTCTATTTATTCTTTGTGAACTTCATATATGTTTACATTAATCACATACATTAATTTTTACATCCTCCCAATTCCTTCTTGTGGCTCCATTACTCTCTCAACTTGTTATACTTTTAATACTTGTAAGCCCCTGGGTCCAACTAGTTTTGTCCTTTTTCACAATAACATGCACAAATGGAGGCCGTCCCTCTCTTAGCAACCAGCTATTTTCAGTAGCTGTTCTACAAATGGTGGGGGATTTGGTGACTTTTCTCCATACATTTTGGGATAAATACAAAATTTTCTCATGGACATAGATCAAAAGTTATATTAACTTGATGTTATCAGTCAAAAGGCACCATTCTGAAATTCCAGTTTGAAGTTATCTTTCTGTTTTCAATGACTGTCTCTGTAGCTGAAACAAATAGCTATCTCTGAAGTAACTGAAATTGTTTAGACTTAAGTGCCAGTGATTTCTTTTAAAAAATTCTATGTCCTTGAAATAAGCAGTCATAAAAGCAATTCACAAACTCATAGGCATTGAAAATGTATTGTCACAGTGTCAGATATATCACCTTCATGACCACTGTTTGAATTATATGTGTAACTTTTTTCATTCTGGGGAAACTCAATGTGTCTAGCTCAACCTAGAGATTTAACTCTCTGATCTCTAAATTTATATCATTTTGAGGAATAAGATGGGAGAAAATTCAGCCTGGTTGCAAAAGCAGGATGTTTGCTACAAGTTCAATACCAACATGAGCCACCCAATAAATGTCACGCCAGCGTAGATTGCAGAGTGACTCTGTAGAAATAACAAATGAATGATGAGAAAGAAAAATAACTTACATGAAATGTACAAAGATGATTTTGGAATTACAGACTCTCCTAATAGGCTGGAACATGAAGTCAGGTTCAAATGAAACCTAGCATTCTTTTCTTCATTGGGTATTTCACTATTTGTTAAAAATAATTCTGTATTTTTTCTATAGTTTGAAGGATTAATAATTCACTGTTCTCCATTAGTATAAAACAGATTAAAAACACTTTAAGGTTTAAAAATTTCTTGTCAAGCCTCTTTAGAAAAAAATTTCAGTGCTATCATACTTAATTGTAGCAGGAAAAGTTTTCTGTAACTATATCTCTATTTTTCCTAAATAAAATGCAAATGACTAGCATTTAATATAAAATCAATAGTAACACTAACTCCAGGATATTTTATGGATACCTTCAGCATCTTCATTTCCTCACTGTTCATTTGCGAATCTCAACACTAGATTTCATTTCCGATATAAATTTAAGTGACAATAAAATGCACTATAAACATATTTTAAAGAAAAGACAAATATTACCTTTTCTGTTTCAGTTTAGAATAACTCAAAAGGAAAACAATGGAGCCTTGGATCCTGGCTTCCTCTCCTTTCTCCCACTTGATCTATGAAGTTTTCAGTCATTTTTTTTCTTTTTTCCTCTTTTTTTCCTTTTTTCCCTTTCTTTTTTCTTTTTCTTTTTGTTTGTTTTTGTTTTCAGATAAAACACTTTGGTAAATAAAAAAATTCTAATAAAAGAAGAAAAGTAGACTTAAAAATAGGAAAACAAAATAGACTTTAAAGGACCGACGATATAAAGGAATACATCAAATATTTTCCAGTCTGTTGATTTTAATCATTTGTAGCTTTCCCCTCAACTATCATTCAATTAACTTTCAGAATATGACATATTTTCCTATTTAAGAATCTTTGCTGGGCAGTGGTGGCTCACGCCTTTAATCTCAGCACTTAAGAGGCAGAGGTAAGAGGCAGGCAGATTTCTGAGTTTGAGGCCAGCATAGTCTACAAAGTGAGTTCCAGGACAGCCAGGGCTATACAGAGAAACCCTGTCTCAAAAAACCAAAAACAACAACAACAACAACAACAACAACAACAAAAAACCAAAAAGAATATCTTTAAAATTAATCAGTTGTGTGTGTGTATGTGAAATAATACAAAATTTTGCTGCCTATGCCATACACACACACACACACACACATATATATATATATATGTATATATATATATATATACATATATATACATATATATACATATATATATGTATATGTGTGTGCATTAGTATTAGTTATTATCAACAGGCTAGTCATCTCGGATGATGCACTATGTGTGTAAAATAAATCTCATTACAAAAGAAAAGTACATGAGATTCATATATTACAATTTCCTAATCATCCTCAAGTCCACATTACTAAATTTATTTTTATTTAGTGTTTATAGGAATTTGCATGTTTATTGGACTTTGTGTACTATAATATACATATAGAGATTGGAAAACAATTTTCAGAAAAAAATTTGTCAACCAAGTGGGTCTTAGGTATTAAATTTAAGTCATTTGGATTAATGACAGGTGCCTTTAACTCTGTGAACATCTAACTCACCCCCAGTCAATATTTAATGTAAGTATAAAGAAAATTAATATATTTAATTGATATTCTCTTTTACAATAAGTACTTAAGTATAAACTTCAAAATCAGAAAATAACTAATATTTTGAAATTTTCATTGAAGATGATTCAATTCTCTGATTCCATTGCCCCTTTAAACATATTACTTTGAGAATATATGTTTACAAGAGTGCCTTTGATATGGTACAAAAATCAGATACAAGATTTACAATCCATTTTCTTACATCTGTATGAATTTAACAATCAATTAGAAAAGTGGCCATGAAATTGAAAAAGAGCAAGGAGGGTTATTTGGATATATGCAGGGGAAAGTGTGAATGAGGAACTGATGTAATCATATATAATCTCAAAAGTAAAGAAGTAATGATGAAAAATTGAAATTCATACCGAAACCATATATGTTGTCTTGATTGAAGTTCCTAAATATATTTCTTAATATATATTATTATTTATAAAATCATTAAGCTGTTCTAAGTTGGAATAAAATTACTGACCTTTGTAAATTCATAAGGAGATAATAATTCATATTTTGATATAATATACAAATATTATATTAACTCAACAGAAACATTTATAGTTAATTTTCTGAAAATTTTTATGTGAAAGAATCTGAGAATGATGTACAAATAAAAATTAAATACTAAAAGCATATTCCAAATAGCCACGGGCTGCCATTGATTTAATATAAATATACATTTGTTTATGTATGGCACATGAGATTTTTAAATTTAATGCATTTTTCACTTAATTATGAAAGAAGTAGATCAGAGTTTTAATGAGAAATAGCTTTGTTCTTATTTACTTTATTGTTGTATTATTTATCTAGTTTTCTTTTCCATTTTTGAACTAAATTTTGCCCTAGCACATAAGATAAGGGGCTTCCTTATGACATTTTCATCCACATGTGGGACAATTCACCTATAATTTAAAATTTATAAGTCTAGATTACCTTAGAAAAAGAAAGAATTTCAATAAACAGAGAGACAGTTGAAGAGATGGCTCAGCAATTAAGTGCATTATGCATCTGTGCTCTTACAGCACTCTGGTGTCAATTCCTAGCACCCACCATCCTGCTCACATTTGTTTGTAACTACATACCCAGTATATTCAATGCCCTCTTCTGGCTTCTGCAGACACTGCACTCATATAACACATAAAAATTACTTCCATAAGTACATAAACCTACATGTTAAAATAAAATAGTAATTAGTAAGCTGCTAACTTTATGAAGGAGGAGGCAGAGGGAGACAAACTTGAAGAATCAATAAATACCTTTCAAATACACACATCAGTTATGTACATCCTCCACAATGCTTCAACATGTAATAAGCCAGTATTGAAGGAAGAGATCTCATAACCCAATTATAACTCAAGTACCTGTCAATGATGTCACCAGATGGAAGAAAAGCCTTGAAAATAGAAATAGTTGGCAGATTCAGTTCAAATGCAGTACACAAGAACACTGCAAAAATATAGATACAACTATCCACACTAAAATCCAAGGAAAGTCATGTTTACAGGAATCAAAGCATCACTTAGAACTATCAAGTATATGATAATATATTAATTTAATAAATCAATAAATTAAATAAATTAATTTCTCGTTTTATGACAAAGTATCCGATAAGAACCACTTAAGGAAGGAAACCCTTCTTTTCATTCACATTTTGAGGATTTAGAGCTAGTTTATCAGGGATTGATTACTGTGTCCACCATCGAGAAGAAGAAAACTAAAATCTTTTCTGGATGCCAGTCTGTAAAATACTACTGCCTATATTCAGGACAATGTATCCTTTGTCACATTAACCTCTCTGGAAACACTCTTAAAGTCATGCCCATAGGTGACAAACACTTTCAACAAATTGGCTGAATACAAGATTAACAACACACACAAAAAATTGTAACCTTCCTATATACAAATAACAAGTGGACTGAGAAAAAAATCAGAGGAACAAACCCTTCAAAATAGTCTCTTATAATATAAAATTTATTGGGCTTGTGTGTTAAAAGCTTCAGGACTTTGAGGAAAAATTATTGAAGAAGATATCAGAAGGTGGAATGTCCTTCCATGTTCATGTATGGTTATAATTAACAGAAAAATTGACCATCCTACCAAAAGCAATTAATCAATTCAGCATAATCCCCAAAAAAATTCCTCAGGGAATTCTTTATTTTCCTTGAAATGAAAATTCTCAAGTGATGTAGACAAATAAAAACACCCAGGATAGCTAAAGAAATTCTGAACAATAAACAAACAAACAAATAAACCAAAAAAAAAAAAAACCTGGAAAAACAAAATAAAAACCTGATACAAGCATCACCATTACTGATTTCAAGTTGTAATAAATAGCTGAAGTAATAAATACCACAAGGTATTGGCATTAAAAAGACACATTGGTCAATGGAATTGAACTGAAGATACAACATATTCAGATATTTATTTACCGCAAGATCCAGCTATAACACTTTTGGACACATACTCAAAGGATTTTTCCATCCTACAACATGGACACTTGCTCAACTCTGTTTATTGTGACTTTATGCATAACAGACAGAGACTGAGTACACCCTACTTATCTCACAACCAGTTGTTGGATAAAGAAACTATGATACATTTACAAAATGGAGTATTACTCAGTGGTTAAAAATGATGTCTTTTACAACGGAGCTAAAACCATTCAGTAGAAAAAAAGATAGCATTTTCACTAAATGGTGCTGGTTTGAATGGCAGTCAGAATGTAGAAGAATGCAAATCGATCCATCCACTCATTGAGTGGGCTTCAAGTTGGAAAACTTATTGGTTGGCCACTGCAGTAAGTTCTATGCAACCTTTACCCCAGGGCATCTTGGAAGTAAGACAAATTGTAGGCTTTAGGTTTTGTGGCAGGGTTATAGCTCAGTAACTTTACTGGAAGCCTTGTCTAATTATAGAAGATGTCTGGTTCAAGCTTTGCATGCTGCATTGCAAAGAATCTTTGCTAGAGTCACCCTAGTCGATTTCTAAGTTTCTATTGTGCTTGGTTTCTACCTTTCCCCCAAATTGTGCCCCTCATTCCATTCTTGTCTCCTAGTACTCGCTCATTCCATCCCTCTCCCAAGACCTGTTCGTGTCTGTTTCTATCCTCACCTGGTCTCATTCCATCTACAAAATCTATTCTACTTTCCCTTCCCACAGAGATTAATGCATTACCTACCTAGGCCCTACCTATTATTACTCAGCCTCTTTGTGCTTGTATATCCATAGCATTAGCCTCAATTTTACAGCTAATGTCCACTTATAAGTAAGTGTATAGCATGTTTGTTTTTCTGAATCTGAGTTTCCTTACTCAGAATGTTTGTTTGTTTCAGGTATTTTGTTTGTTTTGTTTTTTTTAGATACACATTTGCCTGCAAATTTCATTATGCCATTGTTTTCTCCATTGTGTAATTGTGCCACATTTTCTTTATGCAGTCTCTGTTGGAGGAACAACTAGGTATGTTCAGTTTCTATGTTCAAAGTAACTTTATTCAGAAATTTACTGCATCTTACCGCATCTCCTTTATATTTTATATTTATCTTTTAGAAGAATAGTCTTTCCTAATGAGAGACAGAAAGGTACTGAATTCCAAAGTGATGGGAGGTAGAGAGGTACTGGGACAAGTGAGGAAGGGGAAAATATAATCAAGATATTATGAAAAATAACAGATTTTCAATAGGTGAAAATATGTAAACATAAAAAGGGAAATTTAAGAAACCATTCTCTCTATTTTTATACAATGTATGATTTAAATTCCTAATGAGAATCATTAGTAAAAGACATAAAAATAAAAACACTCAACTAAGAAAATGTAAAATTATCTCTAATTGATAGCATTATATGTATTTTATAAAATTGTAGTAAGCATATGGCATATACTTATAAGACCAGTTTTTGGGAGATTTAGCTAGAAAAATTACTGCAACCTGTACTTGACAGAGGGTTAGGGTTGCAGATCCTGTCAAGAACAGAATGAACTTAAATTCTGGTGGAGGTGTTTCTTACCATATTTCTTTTTCTCTGATGTGATATAAAAATTCTTCCCATGAAGTCACACGCACAAAAAAAATGAATCCACAGCAAACCAAAATCCTTGTTAGCATTACTAGAAAAAACAGAAATGACAAAGTAGTGAAAAATTAAATAAAAAGGAAAGGAAATATTGTCTGTGATGGTTTGTATATCCTTGGACCAGGGAGTGGCACCATTTGAAGGTGTGGCCTTGTTGGAATAGGTGTGACCTGGTTGGAATGGGTTTATCACTGTGGGTGTGGGTATAAGATTCTTACCCTAGTTGCCTGGAAGTCAGTCTTCCACTAGCAACCTTTGGATAAAGACATAGATAGAACTCTCAGCTCCTCCTGCGCCATGCCTGCCTGAATACTGCCATGCTCCCAAGATGATAATGGACTGAAACTCTGAACCTGTAAGCCAGCCCCAATTAAATGTTGTTTTTTATAAGACTTGCCTTGGTCATGCTTTCTGTTCACAGCAGTAAAACCTTAACAAAGACATTGTCTTTAACAGACATATTTACAAATTATACAGTATATAAGTTTTTATTTCCTAAATATATAGCACTTATTTTTTTGAAAATTCTAAAATCTTGATATATTTTTTATTAGATATTTTCTTGATTTACATTTCACATGCTATATCCAAAGCCCCCAATACCCTCCCCTGCCATACTCCCCAAACCACCCACACCTGCTTCCTGACCCTGGCATTCCCCTGTAGTGGGGCATATGATCTTCGAAATACCAGGGGTCTCTCCTCCCTTTGATGGATGACTAGGCCATCCTCTGCTACATATGCAACTAGAGAAACAGTTCTTGGGGTGGGTACTGGTTAGTTCATATTGTTGTTCCACCTATAGGGTTGCAGACCCCTTTAGCTACTTGAGTGCTTTCACTAGCTCCTTTATGGGAGGCCCTGTGTTCCATCCAATAGATGACTGTGAGCATCCACTTTTGTATTTGCCAGGCATTGGCAGAGACTCACAAGAGAGAGCTATGTCAGGGTCCTTTCAGCAAAATCTTTCTGGGATATGTAATAGTGTCTGGGTTTGGTAGTTGTATATGGGATGGATCCCCGGGTGGGACAGTCCCTGGATGGTCTTTCCTTCCATCTCAGTCCCAAACTTTGTCTCTGTAACTCCTTCCATGTTTATTTTGTTCCCCATTCTAAGGAGTTAAGGAAGGAGGAGCTTTGGTCTTCTTTCTTCTTGATTTTCATGTGTTTTGCAAATTGTATCTTGAATATTCTAAGTTTCTGGGCTAATATCCACTTATCAGTGAGTGCATACCATGTGTTTTCTTTTGTGAATAGGTTACCTCACTCAGGATGATATCTTTCAGATGCATCCATTTGCCTAAGAATTTCATGAATCTGTTGTTTTTATTTGCTGAGTAGTACTCCATTGTGTAAATGTACCACATTTTCTGTATCAATTCCTCTGTTGAGGGACAAGTGGGTTCTTTCCAGCTTCTGGCTATTATAAATAAGGCTGCTATGGACATAGTGGAGAATTTATCCTTATTACAAGTTGGAACATTTTATGGGTATATGCCTAGGAGAGGAATTGCTGGATCTTCTGGTAGTACTATGTCCAATTTTCTGAGGAACCACCAGACTGATTTCCAGAGTTGTACCAGCTTGCAATCCTACCAAGAGTGGGGAGTATCTTTCTTTCTCTACATCCTCACCAGCATCTTCTGTCACCTGAATTTTTGATCTTAGCCATTCTGACTGGTGTGAGGGTTGAATTGCATTTCCCTGATGATTAAAGATGTTGAAATTTTTTTTCAGGTGCTTCTCAGCCATTTGGTATTCCTCAGTTGACAATTTTTGTTTAGCTCTGTACCCCATGTTTTATGGGGTTATTTGATATTCTGGAGGCCATCTTCTTGAGTTCGTTATATATATTAGATATTAGTCCCCTATCTGATTTAGGATTTGTAAACATCCTTTCCCAATCTGTAGGTGGCCTTTTTGTCTTATTGACTGTTTCTTTTGCCTTACAGAAGCTTAGCAATTTTATGAGGTCCCATTTGTCAATTCTCGATCTTATAGCACAAGCCATTGCTGTTCTATTCAGGGATTTTTCCACTGTGCCCATATCTTTGAGGCTTTTCCCAATTTTCTCCTCTATATATTTCAGTGTCTCTGGTTTTATGTGAAGTTCCTTGATCCACTTAGACTTGACCTTAGTACAGGGAAATAAGAATGGTTCAATTTGCATTTTTCTACATGATAACTGCCAGTTTTGCAAGCACCATTTGTTGAAAATTCTGTCTTTTTTTTTTTTTTTTCCACCACTGGATGGTTTTAGCTCCCTTGTCAAAGTTCAAGTGAACATAGATGTGTGGGTTGATTTCTGGGTCTTCAATTCTATTCCACTGATCTACCTGTCTTTCGCTGTACCAGTACCATGCAGTTTTTACCACAATTGCTCTGTAGTACAGCTTTGGGTTAGGCATAGTGATTCCACCAGAGGCTATTTTTCATTGAGAATACATAATTTTTTCTATCTTAGATTTTTGTTATTCCAGATGAATTTGCAAATTTCCCTTTATAATTCATTGAAGAGTTGAGTTGGAATTTTGATGGGGATTGCACTGAATCTGTAGATACTTTCGGCAAGATAGCCATTTTCACTATACTGATCCTGCCAGTCCATGAGCATGGGAGAACTTTCCATCTTCTGAGATCTTCTTTGATTTCTTTCTTCAGAGACTTGAAGTTCTTATCATACAGATCTTTCATTTCCTTAGAGTAACACCAAGGTTTGTATATATATATATATATATATATATATATATATATATATATATATATATATATATATATATATATATTATTTGTGACTATTGAGAAGGGTGTTGTTTCCCTAATTTCTTTCTCAGCCTGTTTATCCTTTGTGTAGAAAAAGGATAAACTTGTTTGTGTAAATTTTATATCCAGCTATTTCACTAAAGCTGTTTATCAGGTTTAGGAATTTTCTGGTGCAATTTTTAGGATCACTTATATATGTTATCATAACATTCGCAAATAGTGATATTTTGACTTCTTCCCTTCCAAATTGTGTCTTTTGACCTTCTTTTGTTGTCTAATTTTTCTCACTAGGGCTTGGAATACTATATTGAATAGGTAGTCTAGTCCCTGATTGTAGTGGAATTGATTCCAGCTTCTCTCCATTTACTTTGATATTTGCTACTGGTTTGCTGTATACTGCTTTTATTATGTTTCGGTATGGGCCTTGAATTCCTGATCTTTCCAAGACATTTATGATGAATGAGTGTTCGATTTTGTGAAATGTTTCTCAGCATCTAATGAGATGATCATGTGGTTTTTGTCTTTAAATTTTTTTATTTGGTGGATTACATTAATGATTTTTGTATACTACAGCATCCCTGCATCCCTGGAATGAAACCTACTTGATCATGATGGATGATTGTTTTGATATGTTCTTGGATTCATTTATTGAGAATTGTATTGAGTATTTTTGCATCGATATTCATAAGGGAATTTGGTCTAAAGTTCTCTATCTTTGTTGGGTCTTTATATGCTTTAGGTATCAAAGTAATTGTGGCTTCATAGAATGAATTGGGTAGAGTACCTTCTGTTTCTTTTTTTTTTTATATCTTTTTATTATGTATTTTCCTCAATTACATTTCCAATGCTATCCCAAAAGTCCCTCATACCCTCCCCCCCCACTCCCCTACCCACCGATTCCCACTTTTTGGCCCTGGCGTTCCCCTGTACTGGGGCATATAAAGTGTGTGTGTCCAATGGGCCTCTTTCCAGTGATGGCCGACTAGGCCATCTTTTGATACATATGCAGCTAGAGTCAAGTGCTCCGGGGTACTGGTTAGTTCATAATATTGTTGCACCTACAGGGTTGCAGATGTCTTTAGCTCCTTGGATACTTTCTCTAGCTCCTCCATTGGGGGCCCTGTGATCCATCCAATAGCTGACTGTGAGCATCCACTTATGTGTTTGCTAGGCCCTGGCCTAGTCTCACAAGAGACAGCTATATCAGGGTCCTTTCAGCAAACGCTTGCTAGTGTATGCAATGGTGTTAGCGTTTGGATGCTGATTATGGGATGGATCCCTGGATATGGCAGTCTCTAGATGGTTCATCCTTTCGTCTCAGCTCCAAACTTTGTCTCTGTAACTCCTTCCATGGGTGATTGTTTTCAATTCTAAGAAGGGGCAAATTGTTTTGTGGAATAGTTTGAGGAGAACTAGAATTAGGTCTTCCTTGAAGGTCTGATAGAACTCTGCACTAAATCCATCTGGTCCTGGGCTTTTTTTTTTTTTTTTTTTTTGGTTGGGAGACTATTAATGACTGCTTCTGTTTCTTTAAGGGTTATGGGTCTGTTTAGATCATTAATCTGATCCTGATTTAACTTTGGTACCTTGTATCTGTCTAGAAATTTGTCCATTTCATCCAGGTTTTCCTGTTTTGTTGAGTATAGCCTTTTGTAATAGGATCCGATGGAGTTTTGGATTTCCTCAGGTTCTGTTCTTATGTTTCCTTTTTCATTTCTGATTTTGTTAATTAGGATATTGTCCCTGTGCACTCTAGTGAGTCTGGCTAGGTGTTTATCTGTCTTGTTGATTTTCTCAAAGAACCAGCTCCTGGTTTGGTTGATTCTTTGAATAGTTCTTTTTCTTTCCACTTTGTTGATTTCAGCCCTGAGTTTGATTATTTCCTGCAGTTTACTTCTCTTGGGTGATTTTGATTTCTTTTTTTCTAGAGCTTTTAGGTGTGCTGTCAGGCTGCTAGTGTATGTTCTCTCTAGTTTCTTTTTGGAGGCAGTCAGGGCTATGAGTTTTCTTCTTATGACTGCTTTCATTGTGTTCCATAGGTTTGGGTATGTTGTGTCTTCATTTTAATTAAACTCTAAAACGTCTTTAATTTCTTTCTTTATTTCTTGCTTGACTAAGGTATCATTGAGCAGAGTGTTCTTCAGCTTCTACCTGAATGTTGGCTTTCTATTATTTATGTTGTTATTGAAGATCAGCCTTAGTCCATGGTGATTTGATAGGATGCATGGGATCATTTCAATATATTTGTATCTGTTGAGGTTTGTTTTGTGACCAATTACATGGTTGATTTTGGAGAAGGTGCCATGAGGTGCTGAGAAGAAGATATATTCTTTTGTTTTAGGATAAAATGTTTTGTAGATATTTGTTAAATCCATGTGTTTCTTAACTTCTGTTAGTTTCAATGTGTCTGTGTTTAGTTTCTTTTTCCAGGATCTGTCCATTGATGAGAGTGGGGTGTTTAAGCCTCCCACTATTATTGTGTGAGGTACAATATGTGCTTTGAGCATTACTATAGTTTCTTTAATGAAAGTGGTTGCCCTTGCATTTGGAGAATAGATACTCAGAATTGAGAGTGTATCTTGGAAGATTTTACTCTGATGAGTATGAAGTGCCCCTCCTTGTCTTTTTTTGATAACTTTGGGTTGGAAGTCAATTTTATTTGATATTAGAATGGCTACTCCAGCTTGTTTTTCTGGACTATTTGTTTAGAAAATTGTTTTCCAGCTTTTCACTCTGAGGTAGTATCTGTCATTATCACAGAGGTGGGTTTCTTGTAAATAGCAAAAAGCTGTGTCCTGTTTATGTGTCCATTCTGTTAGTCTATGTCTTTTCATTTGGGAATTGAGTCCATTGATATTGAGATATTTAAGGAGAAGTAATTGTTGCTTCCTGTTATTTTTGTTGTTAAAGTTGGGATTCTGTTCTTGTGGCTTTCTTCTTTTAGGTTTGTTGAAGGATTACTTTCTTGCTTTTAATAGGGCATAGATTCTGTACTTGTGTTGGTGTTTCCCATTATTATCCTCTGAAGGGCTAGATTCGTGGAAAGATATTGTGTGAATTTGGTCTTGTCATGGAATAATTTGTTTTCTCCATCTATGGTAATTGAGAGTTTTGGGGGGGTATTGTAATCTGGACTGGCATTTGTGTTCTCTTAGGGTCTGTATAACATCTGTCCAAGATCTTCTGGCCTTCATAGTCTCTGGGGAGAAGTCTGGTGTAATTCTGATAGGTCTGCCTGAAAGACCCCCGCAGGGAGACCCTCACTCAAGCCTCGGGACAGCCGCGGACCCAAGAAGACACCGAGACCAAACTCAAAATGTTGAAGGCAAGATTTAATAAAGCAACAGCAAGAAAGCACATAGACCAGAGCTCTGGGGTCGAAACTCATGCACCTAGTATGGTGTAGAGGAGAATCGACGACGAGCCAAATTTTTCACAGGCTTATATAGGAAAAACTCAAGGGGGGGAGAGCGGGGCAGGGAAAGTACAAGTTTGCATAACTAAGGGGTTCTGCCAAGGGACAAGGGGTTCTGCCAAGGGTTTCTTCGTAACTAAGGGGTCATGTCCTATTATTTGCCAATGTACCCGGTTCATTCTGAGGTTGTTCCAGGAGGCCCTTATCTCAAAAATGTTCTTGGAACAGTCTTTAGTTGGGAGGGTTCGAACTCTAGGGTGAGGAGTTCAGGAATGCATTCTGGGGTAAAGAGTTCAGGAGTGTTCTGGGAACACTCTCTAGATGGGAGGGGTCGGGCTCTGGGGTGAGGAAGAGTTCAGTAATTTTTTATTCTTCATTCCCCACACCTTTTAGAAAATAGCTCTAATCTTAGAGCGAGTTTTCAACCTCCTGAAGGACCCGATATTGTTGCCTTAGTACCATAACCTGTACTGCATTTATCCTTTCTCTAATAAAAGCTACTAACTTATTAAGGATGCAGGGGCCAAAAGTAAGCAAAAGCATAAGTGTAATTAAAGGTCCTGCTATGGTGGAGAGGAGAGTGGTGAGCCAAGGGGACTTATTAAACCAGCTTTCGAACCATCCTTGTTGGCTTTCTCTTTCTCTTTTACGTATATCTAGGCGTTCTCTAAGTTTGGCCATAGAATCTTTGGTTACTCCTGAATGGTCAACATAAAAACAACATTCTTCTTTTAGGGCAGCACAGAGTCCTCCTTCTTTAAGGAATAATAAGTCTAATTCCCTTCTATTCTGTAGCACCACTTCAGACAGGGAAGTTAAAGATTCTTCTAATTTGGTTATAGACTGTTCTATAGTTCTAAGATCAACATCCATAGCTGCACGTAGCTCTTCATAGTATTGGGGGGTCTTAAATAAGGCAGTGGTTCCTGTACCTACTCCAGCAGCTACTCCCAATCCTAATAGAACTGCCAAAGTTAAGGTAATGGGTTCTCTTCTCCAGCGGACCCGATGCTCAAATTTGTCTAAAAAGGAGCTATCATCATGATACAGGAGTCTAGGAATAAGCTGAACCAAAATGCAAAAATCTTTGGAACTATTAAAAACAGACATAGACACACAAGGAGTGAGACCGGTATTGCAAGCCCACACTGTGTCTGGGGGGGCACTAGATACTGACCACTTTTGCTAGACTGGATGTTCTGGGTCTGATTACAGAGGTGCCCTTTATCCTGAGGTACCTGGCCCAAACAAAGCCCTCTTCCTGAAACTGCTGCTAGAGTCAACTTTCTGTTTTCTCCCCAAAGGCATTGAGAATGATCTGAAGTAATATTGTAAGTCCTGATCTGAGCTATTCCTTCATAATAAGGGGGGCTAGAGGCATAGCATAACCAGCATGATTGAGTCATATTAGGGTTAGTCCTATTTAAAGCTAAAAAAGCTCCCTGGACTAGACTGACCAGACTGTTCTCTGTACCTAGGGGCGGTGGGGAAGCCAAGGTAGACTTTATGAGGGGAGTATTAGTCCCTAGGGAGGGTACCACTGTGTTGGGCTGTGGAGTTGGTGGAGCTGGTACGGCCGGGACCTTTGGGGGAGCCGGTACGACTGGGGGGCCCTGTTCTATAAGGACCTTGTTGGGCCCTAGGAGTGTCACCGCCGGGTCTCTCACTGTCAGTCTGATCGTGAAAATGAACCTAGGATCTCTTAGTGGAATGTATACTCGCCAACCCCACCTATTTCCTTTAAGCCAACTTAGACGGTGTTGTTTCCCTTTCTCGGTGAACTTTATAAGTAGGGGGTTGCAGTATTTACCTTTGCATGGTCCTGGGGGGCTGTTTTTAAAAGCGCACCCATTCTCTGGATATTTATAGGGGTTTCTTTCTCCTTGGTTTGACTTATCATAGCCACTACCTCGTTTTACCGTGATTAGGTCCCAGTCAGAGGAGGGCTTCCAGTAAGCCTCCCCTGTCGTTTCACATGTCCATTTACCACAAAAGTAATCTGATGCCCCCCCACATTCTTGTTGAAGCCTTTTGCTCCGACCCTGACCAGGGCAAACATAAAATTGTGCAGCTCTAAGATTAGCTCGGTAGAACTGCCCCGAACATCCATACGAGTTCCCTATCCCGCCCAGGACACACTGCTGTTCAGAGGGTGGGTTGCTAAGATCAGTATGATCTGGGAGGTCCCAATTGGGGGATCCTGCCACTAACTTACAGATGTCAGGTGTGAGATCAGGCCACCAAGTCCAGAGGGGATGGACTGCAGTGGTTGCCCATACAATGTTTCCCTCCTCATTAAGCACTTCCCAGGACTGTTGAATTGGAGCATGAGGGTTGTGGTTCCCTAGGCTCAGGGTGGCGCCTGCGGCGCAAACGAAGCTTAAGAGGATTGTCAGTGGCTGCCACTGTCCAATTGTCTTCGTGGTTTTCTTCATCTTGACTGGCAGCCCTCTTGACGTGGGAGGCGTGAATCCAGGAGGCAATCCCGTCAACTTTTACCGCAGTAGGGGTTGTCAGTAACACCAAATAGGGTCCCTTCCACCGTGGCTCGAGGCTGCCGGTTCGATGCTGTCTGACCAAGACTTTGTCTCCAACTCGGAACCCGTGGGGTACTGCGGTGGTCCCTGGGGTATAGGCTGCCTTCAGTTGGTCCCAAATCTGGGTCCTAATCACTTCTAGGGCCTTAGGGATTCCAAATCTTGGCAGGATTTCTTCAAGGATCTTCTTGGCCACAATCTGGGCAGTCTCAGTTTTAATGGGAAACGCCTCAACCCATCCTGAAAAAGTGTCTACAAATACTAACAGATACTTGTTACCATACATTCCAGGTTTAACTTCAGTAAAATCTACCTCCCAATACACTCCAGGACGGTCTCCCCGTTGTCTCTTTCCAGGTTCTTTGTAGGCTCTAGTCGCATTAGTGAATGCACATGGTTTGCAGGAGTCTATAATCTTTTGAGCCACTGACTTCAGGTTGGGGACTTGGTATCGGGAATTTTTAATTAGTCTCATCATTTTTTCAACTCCCAGGTGAGTGAATTGGTGTAGTCCTTTCACAAATTTTATTCCTTCTTCGGGAATCAATTCTATTTTCCCTTCAAAAAAGTATGGGAGGGGATCACTGGTCCACAATAGCTCTTTTATGTTATACCTCTCATCCTCAGGGCTTTTGGGCGGATCACCTTTTTCAGTTAAGATCATGGCCCCTTGAGCAACTTGTTTTGCCACTGAGTCTGCCATTCGGTTGCCCTTGGCCACCAAGTCTTCTCCTCTTTGGTGGCCGGGGCAGTGGATGATGGCTACCTTCTTAGGTGCATGTATGGCTTCCAACAGGGCCAGAATTTCTTCTTTGTTTTTAATGTCTTTACCAGCCGAAGTCAATAGCCCTTGCTGCCTGTAGATGGCCCCATGGATGTGTGCGGTAGCAAAAGCATAGCGGCTGTCAGTATAGATGTTAATGATCTTACCTTTAGCCTCTCGGAGGGCTTGTATAAGCGCTATAAGTTCAGCCTTTTGTGCCGATGTTCCTTCAGGCAAAGCGCTTGCCCAAATTACCTTTTTCCCGTCCACCACCGCAGCTCCAGCCTTTCGCTTCCCCTCTATCAGAAAACTGCTGCCGTCCGTATACCAACTGGGAGCTCCAGGCCAGGGTTGGTCAGTCAGGTCCCTTCTGGTCCCAGTTTCTTCAGCGAGGATGTCCATACATTGATGTACTGGAACGGAATCATTTGTTAGAGGGAGAAGGGTAGCTGGGTTGAGGATGGCAGGGGGCGCAAAGGTTACACGCTCATTTAGCAGCAGGCTCTGATAGTGTGTCATTCGGGCATTTGTCATCCATCTGTCAGGTGGCTGCCGCACGATACTTTCCAAAGCATGAGGGGCTACAACAGTCACCTGTTGTCCCATTGTCAATTTGTCAGCATCTTTGATCAGCAGGGCTACTGCCGCAATAGCTTTCAGACATGTGGGCCATCCACTAGCAACGGGATCTAATTTTTTTGACAAATAGGCTACAGGTCTCTTCCAGGGTCCCAGTGCTTGTGTCAACACTCCCCTGGCTACACCCGCTCTCTCGTCCACATATAGGACGAAAGGCTTAGTCAAGTCTGGTAATGCTAGCGCGGGGGCAGTCATTAGAGACGACTTGATAGCCTCAAAAGCTCTTTGGTGCTCTTCTTTCCACTCAAAAGGAACCCCTTCCTTAGTCAAAGGATATAGAGGTGCCGCTAGGGTTGCAAAGCCTGGAATCCAGAGTCTACAAAAGCCAGCAGTCCCCAGAAACTCACGTACCTGCCGTGGGGTGGTTGGCGATGGGATCATCATAACAGTCTTCTTCCGGGCTTCTGTGAGCCATCTTTTACCCCCTCAGAGGGTATACCCCAGGTAGGTTACCTCAGTTTGACAAATTTGTGCCTTTTTAGCCGAAACTCGATACCCCAAGTCACTCAGTTCTGTGAGGAGCCTCTCAGTTCCCTGGTGACCCAGCTCCTTCGAGGCTGCCACGACCAAGAGATCATCCACATACTGTAGTAGGGTAAGCTGAGGGTTTCGAGCGCCAAAAGGCGCGAGATCCCGATGGAGGGCCTCGTCATACAGGGTGGGGGAATTTTTGAACCCCTGTGGTAGCCTAGTCCAGGTTAGTTGACCAGTCTGTCCGCCCTCTGGGTCCCTCCATTCAAAGGCAAACAGGAGCTGACTCTTAGGGTGCAAACGCAGGCAAAAGAAGGCATCTTTTAAGTCCAGGACTGTATACCATGTTCTCTCAGGTGGGAGAGAGCTTAATAAATTGTACGGGTTCGGGACTGTGGGGTGAATGTCCAGGACCCTTCTGTTAACCTCCCGGAGGTCTTGCACCGGGCGATAGTCATTGGTCCCTGGTTTTCGAACCGGCAGAAGTGGTGTATTCCAGGGGGACTGACAGGCCAATAAAACTCCTTGGTCTAGCAACCTCTGGATATGAGGCCGGATGCCCTCCCTAGCTTCCTTGCTCATGGGGTATTGTCTTACCGAGATGGGGGTGGCATCAGCTTTAAGTTCTACCACAACTGGAGGCACTTGTTTAGCCAACCCCATTCCTGCTTGTTCTGCCCAGACATTGGGGAACGCAGTTAGCCAGCCTGAAGAGACTGCATTTTTGGGTTGCTCTTTATGCAACCGGTACTCTTCCTCTGTGTTGAGGACAAGGCAGGCAACGGGGGCTTTTCCCCAGCTTACTTGTGGGCCTTCTGAAGTAAATTGGACTTGAGCCTTTAGTTTGGTTAGCAGATCGCGCCCCAAGAGGGGAGCAGGACACTCAGGTATCACCAGGAAGGAGTGGGTCACTATGTTCTTGTTTATCTATAGGGCTCGTCCAGGGGTAAAATTTACTACCAGTGGCTCCAATCACCATGGTCTTTTTAGAGCCTAGCTTGCCTAGGGGGATAGTGAGTACTGAATGCTCTGCTCCGGTGTCTATCAGGAAGTTGACGGGGTTCCCCTCCACAGACAAAGTTACCCTAGGCTCAGGGAGGGGGTCTGAGCCCCGACTTCCCTAATCATCTTCTAGGGTCAGGACCTTGGATCGTTCCCGGTTTTTAGGGCAATCTCTAGCCCAGTGTCCTTTCTCTTTGCAATAGGCGCATTGGTCTTTTTCCAGTGGTATCTTTCTGCCACCTGGTGGTTTCACTGCCCTGTTGCCCAGGAGCCCTGTTTTACCTTTTCCTGACTGTCTATCATTTACAACTTCGGCCAAAATTTTACTCAAATTTCTTTCCTGACGGCGATCCCGTCTATTTTCCCTTTCCTCCATTTCTTTCTTTTCTCTTTCCTGCCTCTCTTCTTCTGTTTCCCTCTTATGATAGACTTTCTCTGCTTCTTTTACTAAATCTTGGAGCGTATGATCTTGGAGCCCCTCCAGCCTTTGCAGCTTTTTCTTAATGTCGGGAGCGGACTGACCAATGAAGGCCATGGCTACGGCGGCTCTCTGCCCCTCTGACGAAGGGTCAAAAGGGGTGTACCTCCTATATGCCTCCATGAGACGCTCAAGGAAGACTGAGGGTGGTTCAGTCTGCCCCTGCAAGACCTCTCTTACCTTAGCCAAATTGGTGGGCCGTCTAGCGGCTCCTCTGAGACCTGCCATGAGAGTCCAGCGATAGACAAGGAGGCGTCCCCTACCTTCCGCGGTGTTGTAGTCCCAGTTGGGGCGGTTCAAGGGGAAAGCCTCGTCCACGAGGTTAGGGAGAGCAGTGGGTGTGCCGTCCTCTCCCAGAACATTTTTTCTCGCCTCCATCAGGATTCTTTCTCTTTCTTCTGTGGTAAAAAGAACCTGCAAAAGCTGCTGACAATCATCCCAAGTGGGTTGATGGGAGAACATAAGTGACTCAAGGAGCCCAGTAAGCCCAGAGGGGTTTTCTGAGAAGGGAGGGTGGTTAGTTTTCCAATTATATAAATCAGAAGAGGAAAAAGGCCAGTATTGTAAAGGAATGAGATCATTAGGTCCTGGCGCTGGTCCTCCCACATGTGCTCTAAGTGGCAAGGCAACTGTTGAATCCGGCCCCCCTTCCTCCCCGGGGCTTCGGCCTCGGCAGCTCCGAGTCCCCCCTGCCGGTCCCTGAGCCCCTCTCGCTATTGGTTCCTGTGGTGGGGCGGCTGCAGGTGGCTGCTGGGGCAGGGGGTAAGGGGGAGGTTGGGAGCCCATCCAGAGGAGGTCGTCAATCTCTGGATAGATCTTGGGGGGTGCTGACGGGCCAGACTTTCCGGCTGCATCAGACTGGGCAACCGCGACCGTCAGTTTCGAAGAATTTGGGGTCCAAGGCTTGACCCACGGAGGGGGGAATTGGACGAGATTCTGCCAGGTCACAATGTAGGGGATCTGATCAGGGTGACCTCCTTCCTCCTGAAAAACAATTCGCCTGACGGCGGCGATTAGTGACAAATCAAAAGCACCTTCTGGTGGCCAGCCCACTCCAAACGTCGGCCACTCGGAGGCGCAAAAGGTCTGCCACGGACCCTTTCTGACCTTCACCGACTGGTTGTGGGCTCTGACCTGCACCTCCTTCCGATGCTCCAGAGTTAAAGAAAGGGGAGTGGACACAGATTGTCCCATTTCCAGAATAATGGTAGACACAACAAGAGCGAACACGAGACTAAGACAAAAAAGAAACCAAAAGCAGCGTCGACTTCGCGTCGACCACAAGCAACTCAAAGAATCAGATGGCTTTTCCAAGGCTGGCCGATTGAGACCCTCTGCACGAGGTGGGACTCGAACCCACGATCCCGTAACAAAACACGAGGTGGGACTCGAACCCACGATCTCGCAACAAGGCACGAGGTGGGACTCGAACCCACGATCTCGCAACCACAGATGGTCTCTTGGCCTTCAAAGGGGTCCACCAGGCGTCCCTGGTCCTCCCCTGTTCCTCCTGGGACGTCTCCCAGGGCGAACGGACTGTGGACACCTGGACACGTCTATCCTTATCCACCCCGCGTTCCCTCTCGGAGCGCGGTCTCACTGAGCGTCCGCAAAACCGAAACTGCGATCGCACCAAACTTAGAAACAGAACACAGACACCAGACCAAGACAGGTCAAAGAATCTTACCTTAAAGTGGGTCTAGGGTCTCTGGGTGGTCGCGCTGATCCCGGACGAGCCCCCAAATGAAAGACCCCCGCAGGGAGACCCTCACTCAAGCCTCGGGACAGCCGCGGACCCAAGAAGACACCGAGACCAAACTCAAAATGTTGAAGGCAAGATTTAATAAAGCAACAGCAAGAAAGCACATAGACCAGAGCTCTGGGGTCGAAACTCATGCACCTAGTATGGTGTAGAGGAGAATCGACGACGAGCCAAATTTTTCACAGGCTTATATAGGAAAAACTCAAGGGGGGGAGAGCGGGGCAGGGAAAGTACAAGTTTGCATAACTAAGGGGTTCTGCCAAGGGACAAGGTGTTCTGCCAAGGGTTTCTACGTAACTAAGGGGTCATGTCCTATTATTTGGCAATGTACCCGGTTCATTCTGAGGTTGTTCCAGGAGGCCCTTATCTCAAAAATGTTCTTGGAACAGTCTTTAGTTGGGAGGGTTCGAACTCTAGGGTGAGGAGTTCAGGAATGCATTCTGGGGTGAAGAGTTCAGGAGTGTTCTGGGAACACTCTCTAGATGGGAGGGGTCGGGCTCTGGGGTGAGGAAGAGTTCAGTAATTTTTTATTCTTCATGCCTTTATATGTAACTTGACCCTTTTCCCTTTACTGCTTTTAATATTCTGTCCTTATTTAGTGCATTTGTTGTTCTGATTATCATGTGTCAAATGGAATTTCTTTTCTGGTCCAGTCTATTTGGAGTTCTGTAGGCTTCTTATATATATGTTCATGGGCATCTCTTTGTTTAGGTTAGGGAAATTTTCTTCTATAATTTTTTGAAGATACTTACTGGCACTTTAAGTTGAAAATCTTCATTCTCATCTATACCTCTTATACTTTGGTTTGGTCTTCTCATTTTTTCCTGGAATTCCTGGATGTTTTGGGTAAGGATCTTTTTGCATTTTGCATTTTCTTTGATTCTTTTACCAATGTTCTCTAAGGAATCTTCTGCACCTGAGATTCTCTCTTCCATCTCTTGTATTCTGTTGCTGATGCTAACATCTATGGTTCCTGATTTCTTTCCTAGGATTTCTATCTCCAGATTTGTCTCCCTTGGGCTTTCTACATTGTTTCTACTTCCACTTTTAGATCTTGTTTGGTTTTGTTCAATTCTATCACCTGTTTCATTGTGTTTTCCTCTAATTCTTTAAGGGATTTTTGTATTTCCTCTTTAAGGTCATCTACCTGTTTAGCAGTGATTTCCTATAATTCCTTGAGGAATTTTTGTGCTTCCTCTTTAAGCGCTTCTACCTATTTTGCAGTTTTCTTCTGTATTTCTTTAAGTGAGTTATTAATGCCCTTCTTAAAATCCTCTACCAGCATCATGAGATATGATTTTTGATCTGACTCTTTCTTTTTCTTGGTGTGTTTGGGTATCCAGGACTCGCTGTGGTGGGCATAATGGGTTCTGATGATACCCATTGGTCTTGGTTTTTGTTAGAGTCTTTCGTTTGCCTTTCACTATCTGGTAATCTCTGGTTTTAGATGTTCTAGCTGTCTCTGGCTGGAGCTTGTTCCTCCTGTGATTCTTTAGCCTCTGTCAACACTCATGGGAGACCAACTCTCTCCTGCATCCCAGTGGTCAAAACACTCTCTGCAGGCAAGCTCTCCTCTTGCAAGGAAGGTGCACAGAAGTCTGGAGCTCAGATCCACCTCCTGATTCCTGGGATCAGAGCCCTCCCTAGAGGCCAACTCTCCTCTGGCAGGGAAGGTATCCAGGGGCCTGGGTCTCAGCTCTGTCTCCTGGCTGAGGATGAAGGCCTGAAGGGACCCTGACCAAGAAGCTCTGTTGCCTCTGCCACCAAGTTGCTCTGATGAGTAGACTGGTGTCAGTGATTCCAAGATTCTGTGTGTGCTAGGGCCTGCCTTTGTCCTTTGACCCTGTTGCTGCTAGCACAAGACCCTCTGGATATTTTGGAACTTATGCTTTATTCCACTCAACAGTGATCTCAAGATCCCTGGTGTACTTGCAGTGTGGAGAGTCCTTGGGGACCTTGGAGCCCTCTGGTGATATCGCACCCAAGATCACATTCAGTTTTTGTAATAGTAAATTAACAAATACTGCTAATAAAATGTCCCTACAGTCTTTAATGAAATTACTCATAACAATATAATAATGGATCACATAAAGGTATATACGTACAGAAAATTATTTATCATCCTGAAAGGTGTACATAAACCAACAATAGCACAATGCCTCAAACCAATGAAAGGAAATGTTATTAAAAAGCTAAATGAGTTATGATTAGGATATGGACAGCGGAAACCTACACTTGACATTACTATAAATTCATTACAAGCATTGGCGTACATCTCCACTGTGATGGGTTGACAGTAATGAGATTCTATGATTAGCTAGATATTGTTTTTCTAATTTTCTAGATTTATTTATTGATTGATTTAATTATGTATACTGTGCTCTGTCTGCCTGTATGCCCGCAGGCCAGAAAAGGAGACCAGATTTCATTATGGATGGTTTTTGAGCCACCATGTGGTTATGGAAAATTGAACTCAAGACATATGGAAGAGCAGTCAGTACTCTTGACCTCTGAGCCATGTCTCTAGTCCTAGATATAGTTTTTTTAATGTTTCTATTCATAATTAAAAGTTTTAAGATGCATTTGAGCAGAGATTAACATCCACTATTCATATAATAATGAGCTGCCCATATCAGAGAATGTCCAGAGTATGAGGATACATAATATTGTTATTATGAGTTTGGATTATCCTTAAGTACTTGTATTTCTGACAGTTTGTTTAACATTAATATTTAGCAAATGTTAAATATTTTATTCTGTGTTTAGTCTTAAATGTTCAAAGGGATAGAAATAAGATTTTTTTCCTAAAATAACACAATACTTAAAATAATTAAGCCTGTGCTAGAGAGGTGGCTCAACATTTAAGAGCATGAACTTTTCTTACAAAATATCACACTTTTTTTTATTAATCATTTTATTCATTCACATTTCAAAAAATATCCCCCTTCTGGGTTACACCTCCACATATCTTCCCAACCCATCCCTCCTCTCACCCTTCCCCTTTTCTGCTATAAGGGTGCTCCTCTATCCACTCACCCACTCCCACCTCAACCCTCTAGCATCCCCCTATGCTGGAACTTCAAGCCTCCACAGAACAAAGGGCCTCCCCTCAATTGATGACAGATATGGCCACTATCTGCTACATATCTAGCTAGAGCCATGGATCCATCCATGTATATTCTTTGGTTGGTGGTTTAGTTCATGGGAGCTCTGGGTGGTCTAGTTAGTTGATTGTTCTTCCTACGGGATTGCAATCCCCTTCAACTCCTTCAGTTCTTGCCATAGCTCTTCTATTGAGGTTCCCAGGCACAGTCTGTTGGTTGGTTGGTTGTGAGTATCTGCATCTGTATTGGTCAGGTGCTGGTAGAACGTCTCAGGGAACTGTCATACCAGGCTCCTGTCAGTAAGAGCTTCTTGACATTAACAATAGTGTGGGTTTTGGTGTCTGCAGATGGGATAGATCCCTATGGGGAGCAGTTTCTGGATTGCCTTTCCTTTAGCCTTTGTTCCATCTCTTGTCCCTGTCTTTCTTTTGGAAATGAACATTTCTGAGTAAAAAAATTTGAGATTCATAGGTGATTCCATCCCTCAACTGGGGGCCATGCCTATACTGGACGTGGTCTTTAAAGCTTGTACCTCCCCTTTGTTGGGTATTTCAGCTAATGTTATTCCCATTGGGTCCTGGGACACTCTCCCTTCCCTAAAGTCTGGAGACTTCTAGTGGTTACCCCCAGTGCCCCCATTCCCCACTGTTATAGGTTTGTATTCAATTTTCTGGCCCTCTGTACTTCTTTCATGGGTGAGCATTTTTACTATGGATTAACATAGTAAAAATAGCCATCTTACCAAAAACAATATACAAATTAAATGCAATCCCCATCAAAATTCCAACTCAATTCTTCACAGAGATAGGAAGAGTAATTCTCAAATTCATCTGGAATAACAAAAAATGCCAGATAGCAAAAACCATTCACAACAATTAAAGAACTTCTGGAGGAATCACCATCTATGACTTGAAGCTGTACTACAGAGTAATGGTAATAAAGACTATATGGTATTGGTATAGAGACAGGTAGATAAATGGAATATAATTGAAGTTCCAGAAATTAACCCACACACTTATGGTCACTACTTGATCTTTGACAAAGAAGCCAAAAACATCCAGTAGAAAAAGGACAGTATTTTCAACAAAATGTGCTGGTTCAACTGTCAGTGAACATGTAGAAGAATGCAAATTGATCCATTCTTATCTCCTTGTACAATGTTCAAGTCCAAGTAGATCAAGGACTTCCACATAAAACCAGATAGGCTGAACCTAATAGAATAGAAAGTTAGAAAGAACCTCGAACACATTGGCAGAGAGGAAAATTTCTTGAACATGTGTGGCAGTCTGTGGATTGCCGTTCGATCAGTCTCTACTCCATACTTATTTCCATATTTCCACTCTTGAGTATTTTGTTCTCCCTTCTAAGAAGAACCAAAACATACACATTTGGTCTTCCTTCTTGAGCTTCATGTGGTCTGTGAATTGAACTTTATATATATTAAGAACAGAATGCACAGAATAATATTAGTCTTTTTTTTCTTTTTTCTTTATTTCTCCTCTGTATGCCAACCTAACTTTACCACCATCATCTTTGCCTCTTTCCTTCATGATTAATCTTGAAAATTTACTTAGAAAATAGAATGTTATTTAGATAATTTTTGAGGATACTTTCCTGCTTTGAAAATTTTTAAATTTTGAATTTGAATGAATATATTTCACATCCAGAATGATTTTTAACAACATCAAAATATATGCCCATACCTGTACATATATGTTGAAATACCATCCTAGATTTCACCATACCAAAGTACATTTATGATGACAGTAAACATCACACATTCACAATCATCTTACATTCTGATAAAATATGTGGCAGGGATAGAAAATCATTACTGAATTATTTAAAATAGCATTCACCAATACTAAACACTGCAGATCTCCTAATGAATATCTTATCATGATGCTGACATTAGGTGATGTGGATTCCCTGAATAAAGTACAACTGCTAGAGTAGAAACAAATTATAATGAAAGTTTTTTAAATGCTTATTCCAAAATCGAAACCAATGAAATAACCAAGGAAAGAAAAAGGAACTTCCAAAGCAAGCAGTGCACTAAGCCTGCAATAATGCTCAAAAGTAGGCTGGCATTTACTTCTTTGCCAATTTCCTCCCACTTTTTCCACTTTAGTTCCTACAGAAATAACAACATTCATTTGTATGGTATACATTGATAAGTACATATGTATGGCTGAAAAACAGTTGTTACCTATAATTCCACTGACTGACTTCAGCAATAGCAACAGAGAAAAGTCAACTCAGCAGCCTTTTCTGCCTCAGCATATATTATGTATGCTGCACGACATAATCTGTGTCATTTCAAGTGTGTTTCAGATCAGATGACTTAGCATCTCTATTTGATTATCAGATGGAAGAGTCTTAAATAGTCAAAAAGTTCTTTGCCTCCAATCTGTGGCTGTATAAAGTTTTTTCTTCCAACAAATCCAGCCAATTATACAGAACAGTTATTATGATGGCAATAATTAGGAATGTAAGCAATGTACACTCTAGAATGATTCACAGCACGTTAGCTTCCTTCCTGATAATGTGGGAAGAAGTCTTAAGAAGTACTAAACCAGTTGAAAAACTGACAGGTTTTGGAGAGTGAGGAAAGGATTAACTTTTAGTTTAACATTCCAAGAATAAGATTCTCATGAAAAACTATTCCTCAGTTACAAAGAGGAAATCATTGTCAATCCAGAAGGGAATAAAACTACTCTTAAGGTGTGGAAATACAAATAGCTTCAAATTGATGTGCTCTTCTACTAATACTATAAACTTTGTCATTATTCATGAAATATTTGTTTTAATGTAGGCAGCATAAATAACTTACATACTCAGAATAATATCAAATTAGTCAACGTGTAAGAAAAATGTGTACCTGGTAAAATTTGATCTTAAAGAATTAAATAAAGCATGGATGAGTTCATATGTACATACAGCCATTGTGATAATTGTATAATTAAGCTTCAGCATAACATGGAAATATAGATAGCCAGCCATATATCCAGCCAGATGGACGATTGATATACCAAGTGCTGCTATTGTTTACCCAAGTTCCGAAGCAAAATGTTAAAAGGAAATTTGGGCAAACTGACTGAATTTGAATGAGCCTGATATAACTGAGTTTAATGCCATGTAGTACTTTGATTATAAACTATTTAAAATACTATAAATAAATGAAAATTCAATCTTAAAATTAAACAACCTTAAGTTTGATTATCAATGTGCATGGTATGATATTTACCATTCCCAAGTCTTAATCTATTGATATAGTTCTTTCAGGACTGGTTAATATACAATATAAAGGTTATAAAATGCACCTCAAATTTGGAGCACTGCATAGATACTGAGCATGGCATATAATTTTAGTGTTATTACTATAGAGGTTTATTTTATTTTATTTTCTAATATGGTCAAATCAATTAATTATGTCTTGATACACACACTAATGTCAGTATCTATGTCGACAAGCATTGTGTTGTTTTATGCCTGACTTGAATAGTTTAAAATATCCTCAAGTATGGTTAATTAAGCATGCTGATAGTTTAAGTTCTGTTATAAACATACATTTTTCTGTTCAACAAGATTACTTGGCATGCTTCATACTCTGGATGTTGATAAAACGAAATAAAAAGCTGGAAAAAAAGTCCATTTCTTAGTAGACTTTGTAATCTGGAATGTAGGTATAAATAAATATAGCAAAGAAGGTGTATAAAGAGTATAAAGAAACCAGGATTTAGCCTGAGAGTTTCGGCAGAATCCTCAGATGATAGTTATTAAAATACCATTATAGATACTTCTGATTAAAATCATTTGGGTACACATGAGAAGGCACAAAATAAGGATCACAAAAATATCCTAGAAGAGACAAGAATGCTCCATCAAAATTTGATGACCATAATATATTCCTGTTGAATTTGTAACATTAAATCAATACACAGAAATAAGTAATATTACAAGAGGCATATATGATCATGTTTGTAAGTTCAGTTCATTTGCTTTTCCACCTAATAGAAGCCTGGAAAAGAAGTGCAGTACACTCATCTTTCATATAGAATAATTATTTTCCAAATGAAATATTGCTTCATCACTCTGTGAAGTAAACCTGAATTATTATGTTCCATCCAGATATTTGGGTTTTTTTCAAAATTACAGCTTATGAATATAATTTCATTTAAGGGCATTAAGATACTTCTAGGTAAGTTATAGGTGGAATGTTACTTGCATAAGTATATCCCTTACTTTTTTGGCAATCTATTGTACAATAATAAAATAAATCATAAAATCTAAACTAATTCTGGACATATTCTACAGTTTTTTGGTGAAAGGAATGTGTTTCAAGTTTCTGTCCAGACAGATAAGCAGAGCCTTCTGAATCTCTGAAATCTAAGTGTTGGCCTTCTAAGCAGAAATATTGTTTGGATTTTGAATTCAATACCTTAAGGTATACTAGACATTCTTTGCTCTCTGAGGTTTTATTTTTTATTTGTAAATTTTAAAACATGACAATATTGCTTAACCTGACTAAACTACATTGCAACATTTGTATCAGAGAAGTTGGTCTCTGTAAGTTCCTACATGTTTCATTAATGTACCCACATATATGTTTCTGTTGAAAGAATTTGTGTGAATACATAAGATCAAAATCATAGTTTTTCTCACTTTTGAAAATTAAGATTGCTGTGATGGCCTTGTGTGTGTGTGTGTGTGTGTGTGCGCGCGCGCGTGCACACGCGCGATTCTCTGCGTGTGCCCTAACAGTGCTGCATTTATCAGTGAATATTTGCTATCATCTGCTAAAATATGACAATGAACTGTTAATTCAAGTTTTACCTCTTCTTGCCAAATGCTCACAAAGTTGTGTGGGGACATCTCTGTCCTCTTTATGTTGACATGTAGCTGATGAAGGCAAAACTAAAACAAAACCCTCTCTCTCTCTCTCTCTCTCTCCTCTCTCTCTCTCTCTCTCTCTCTCTCTCTCTCTCTCTCTCTCTCTGTGTGTGTGTGTGTGTGTGTGTGTGTGTGTGTGTGTGTGTGTGTCTGTGTCTGTGTCTGTGTCTGTGTCTGTGTGTTTGTTCGTTTGGGGGGGCGTACATTGCATGTATGAGTGCTGGTGTCTGAGGAGTTCAAAAGATGGATTTTGGTTCTCTAGTGTTAAGGTTGCAGGCAATTGTAAACTGCCTAATGTGTATTCTGAGAATTTTTGCTCTCTGTGAGGGAAGCATGTGCTATTGTGCTGAGCATCTCCACAGTCCTTGTTTTTGTTTCCTCCATGAAAAATGTGCAAAGCCCTATTGAATGAAATAAAGGACAGAGATGCTTTCATTGTAACTTGGAAGCACAGGCACTAGGCATTCCAAAATATGCCTGCTAATTCATTATAAAATTAATTCTGCTTCAGTCTGTATATGTGTACGTGTGTGTGTGTGTGGGGGGAGGGTGTGTGGGTGTGTGCAAAAAGAAATTGAATCCTTAAGACATAAAATTTTCCTCTTTCTGCTTTGCTTCATTGCTTTCATTTTAAGGAGCTAATGTGGTTTCCCTTTATTTTATGTGAGCAGAGGTACAATCATGAAAAAGGCAGATATATGATTTAGGCAGACAGTAATATTATATATATCAGTGATATACATGGTTTGGAGAATATGACTGTAGGCAGTTTACCAAGTGGTCTTAGGGTGGGCTATAGGTAAAGGTCTCTATCCAGACTGGATATATGTCATATACAGGACCATACTTCTTAATAGAAAGAGTAAATGTGTAATCTCTATTAGTTAGTTAGAGACAGTCTGTGATATACATGTGATTCAATGTTTATAATCTATCACTCTGAAACAGAGCCAACTTCCTCTGTAAAGAGATGTATGAAGTAGACATAAAATAGACAACTTGGGTCAACTGCAGGCTCCATGAAGTCAGCTTGTTTCATCAGATCTGCTTTTGTTTGATCCCCTAATGTGTACTTATATGCTTATGCACACATGCTTTTTTTGATGTGTCACTTGTTTTAGTCCTAATTACACTGTAACATAACTTTAAATTACATTTTGACATAAATATATATTGTTTTCTGATATATATATGTATAATTTATATGTATATATATGTGTATATATATATATCAGAAAAAATATATATGATAAATATATGTTAACACATACAAAATCACACAGTTACACTGGTATTCTATAGTATGAAATGTTCCTGGAATGTAATTAATTAAATGTTCATTTGGTAGTGTAAATAATTGCTCTTCCAAGAAATTGTAATCTATGTGGATGCCTAGGTAACTATGTTGTTTGCTTTATTAATATTCTTCTCAAGCTCCATATATATTATATCCTAACAGCTAATTTTTAAGGTGAATCAAACTATGATTCCACTAGAATGGCCATTATCTTTATATTTGAGATACAAGATCATTTAGGATATTTTTGATATTCCATATATATATATGTGTGTGTGTGTGTGTGTATAAACAATTTGAATTATGTCCTTTTTGTATATGTGAGTCACTATATTGTGAGTTTTATTATTCTGGAAGACTTGAAAATCAGTTAAAAATATCATGACATGTGACTCTTATACATACAAACATACACACATGAACAAAAAAATTACTCTCAGAAGAAGAAACTAGTACTAGTGTATTAAAGTCATGATACATTTCTTACAGTTCCTCAATAGAATTCTAACCATTTGAAAAACAAATATCTAATCTATGTTTATGCACTACTAATTACTGTTTAGTTTATATATGCCCTAATAATTATCCCATTGAAAACTTAAATTTTGTTTCAAAAGTGTGGTCTCATTGGAGGTGTTAATGTACAATGTCTTTCTCATGAGATGATTAATGACCATTATAACAGTGCTAAGGCTGGGCATTTTATTTAATTCTCTATCTTGACCTATTTTTGTCCTTCTGGTGTGGATTGAGTCACTACAAAAATCCTGGCCAGATATTCATTCCTTGATATTGGAGTTTCATCTTCCAGATCCATGGATCAATAAAATTCCTTTCACTATAAATCAGCCACTCTTGGGCATATCATATAACCATACAAACTAGTTTAAAATAGTGACCTTTCTGAACTAAATGCTGTTCAGTAAAATGTTACTTTCACATTAAATTCTTTTAGTAGTAGAGCAGAAAGTAATCCAAGGGAAGTAATAGGTAGGAATGTTAAGAGGGCACAGAAGACGCACAAGAAATTGAAGACGGCAGTCAATATTGTATCTCCTGCTATTCCATCCACCACTGTAAATTCCCAGAGGCTTCTACCCCTGGAAATTCTGGAAACCAGGGAAGGTCTTGTATTTTTATTGTAAGCACTAATATTCACTTAAATAGGTGGAGGTAGTAGAGTATTTGTATCTAACAAGTCACAGGATTTTTTACAATATCGTTTAAAAGAAAACTCTTTTGAAACAAAATGATTTCATCATATTTTATCTCTGCCATCTCCTGAATCTTCTCCCGTATTCCTACTCACCTAACTTCATGCTCGCTCTCTCTCTCTCTCTCTCTCTTTCTTCTTCTTCTTCTTCTTCTTCTTCTTCTTCTTCTTCTTCTTCTTCTTCTTCTTCTTCTTCTTCTTCTTCTCCTTCTTCTTCTTCTCTCCTCTCCTCTCCTCTCCCTGTCTCTGTCAAAAACAAGACAAAAAATCAATAAGATAAAAAAGAAAAATAAGCAATAACAACAATACCAAGCATATAAAACAAATTTAGTGCCTTTTGTGTTGGCAAACAACTCTTGTGCATAGAGCCTGCACTATAGTGTGAGTGATATACCTAGTGTCACTCCTTTGAAGGAAACTGATTTACCTTTACTAGCAAGTATCAATTGCAATTAGCTTATTTGTTAGAGATGTAAATTTTGCTCTCCTTCTACGTTTACTTATTTTTCTTATGGTTCATCCTACTCTAATCCTCATCTTCAATCCCCTTTTAATAGTCGTGATTTTTGGTTTTGTTCAGCGATGCAGTTAGTTTAATCAAAACAATATGTGTAACAGATCAAGACTCTCTACTGATGGCTCCACGTTTTAATATGTTGAACTCGAAGAGCTCCAGCATCACACAAAGAAAGGGTAAGTTTAGGATGGAGCTTACTTATCATAGTAAAAGTACAGCTTATGGGCGGGAGGAAGAAGACGAGTAACAGGGCGGGAGGAGGACAAGGAGGAGGAGGAAGAAACAGAGCAGGATGGGGTGGAGGAGGAATCAGAGTTCCTGTGTGGTTGAACAGGTCCCAGAAGTGAGAATTCTACAAAAGGGCCCTATCTGCCAATTAATATGGCATTTATTAATGCCTTGAAGTTTAAATTGAAACAAGAGGGTATGCTAGTTCAGATATGGATCAGTAATCAAGCAGTGCCACACATGAGGTGCCAGGTGATTTCCAGGGTTGCTTATACCCTACAGCTACTAAGCAGTGGTGTTCCATTAGGTTGTATAAAGTACGAAGAAATATAGCAAGTATGCAAGGCAGCCAATAGAGCCACTTATGGCATTGCTGGCCTCTAGCCAATACTAAAGCAAAGATGTCTGTCTAGCTTCTAACCAAGATCAAGAAATCATTTCCCCTGCCCTAATTCATTTGACCAATTTTTACCTACTGTTCGTACATTACAGTATGATACCTATGGAGTTACTATTGTGTTTGCTGTACTGATTTTTCTACTTTTGAAATAACTTTTTCTTCTTATTTAATACAAGTGAATGATTTTAGATTCATAAAATCTACCTCAACTTCAATTTCTATGTTTTATCTGTTGTTGCTCTTACTTAATTCAGTTATTTTTGAAATTAGAAGGCTGATATTTATGTCCTACTCATGCTTATTTAATTTGCATTGCTGTTTTGTTTTGGGAAAAAAAGAGCCAAAGTGGAGAGGGACCTGTTTTTATCAAAAAATCTCTTGTAATAGGGGTTCATATTTATATGTGTGTTAGTTTATTTTTTATTAAGCCATTTACAAGGGACCTAATAGCATAATAGTGACTTCTGAAAATGGAGAATTTTTCTTTTTTTTTTTTTACATGCATAAAATATTTATAGATTTAAGGTATAATACTTTCCAATTAATTACAATCATTAATATTTTGCCACAAATACTATTTCAATGTATCTAACAGAGAAATCTATCATTCCTTAAAGGTGAAAGCTTTGGTTTTATGGTGTATTATGCAGTTATAAGACTGTACCTGTAAACAAGTACATTTAACATAGTGGTCATATTTATAAAATTAGTTCTTCATTTAATTTCTGTGTACATTTTAAATTAATATTTTATAGCAAAGTTCCTATTAAAGAAAATAATTTATTTGTTACCCTTGAAAGTATGAGTTCATTTATTAACCTAATTGATCTAAAACAGGAAAATATGGAAATATAATTGATGAACTATTTTAACTTTAATGACACATAAAATCTTCTTTTATACTTCTCTTCTCATTGCCCTTCTCCCCAAAATGAAAATCTAGCTTTCGGAGCTCAAATTAAGAATTTGAGACTGAATTCACTGTGTTTTATAACTTTCCATCTAGAGTATATTAATGTATACTTAAGTCTCTGAGATATCTATACTAATTGATTGATTTTACATAGTTATTTATGTATTGATAGAAAATTCCAGGAAGCAGAAAATACTTTCCCTGAAACCTTTTCCAATCAGAAAAGGCAGTACAAAATTTTCATAAATGAATTCTCCTTAAGACTACACTGCCTAGCAAAAGCAATTTATGCATAGTTGTAAAGTAGAAAGATTTTGTGTGGTTTTTAACACAAAGGCTTGCATTGAATCAGTCACCTCAATATATCATGGTCTTTGCTTTTTTGTAAAAATCATCATTGATATTTTTAAAGAAAAAGGTATCATGGTTTCATAATTTTGCTCATTATGAAACATTAAGTGTTTGTAGGCTTTTAAAATCATGGCTTATCTAAGAGAATCTGTCTTTTAATGGTTACAATTGAATTCCTCCTCTTCTGTATCTGTTTTCTATTTCAGAACCATTTAGAAAAAAATCTACTTAACCAGACATTATTCAGTTGATTATTGTTATTTGAGGATGGCTAACCTCTAAAATAGGCTTATTCTTATCAATCTATATTGCACAAAACAGTGTTCTAGATGATACTCATTCCCCTTGCAGACTACATTAATGGAAAAGGTTGACTTTAGACCATGGACAAACCTAAGGAGTTTATCATTTGTCTGGCATCCATACATCAGAGAACTATAAATGACTTATTTCTAGAAATAGAAAAGGAAAAACCTTAAAGTTAATGGTTGTGAATTGAAATTCTTTGGATAACATGGGTTTATTAAAATCTCTTCAGGAAATTTAGTTAAAAAATTTATCAGACAAACAAGACCAAGGAGAAGAGATGGTACTTCCCTTTATTAGATGTTATAGAGTTAAGTTTGCATAACCCTGAACTGTCATCTTCCTAAGCCAAACAACCATTTGATGACTGGTGTGCACATCAAGAATCAAATACTCTTTCACTTAGTACTAATCTCTGCTGTGTCAACACATAACAACTTGCCTGCTTCCCCTCTTCATTCTCAAAATCTGGACCTGGATCAGACTTGATGTTTCCTGATTCTGAATTGTTTTGGGTGTTTTGTTGTGTTTCCAGATCTGGTTTGTCTTAGCACCTTACAAATGAATTCTGAATATCCCGTATCAAAGCTAAACAGCTTTGCTTAAGTAGCTCAAACAGAAGGTCTTTCCTGCCTCTTGTCTGGTTAGTTGTCACTGTTTCTCTTTCTCAACCCATTTCTGATGCCAATAAACACTTCATGGCTTCCTTTTGTCATTCTTTAACAAACACACAGGATATATATACCATGCTACTATGGCCCTTGTAAGTGGCTTAATAAAAAATAAACTAACACTCACATACTCATATATATATATGAGTATGAGTGTCTCTGTGTTTGATATGTATGATATGTATATGCATGGCTATTCACTGACTCAAGATCAGTCAGTCAAAACCATGTTATCCTTATAGCCAATCTTTCTTGTCAGCTTACTCTCCGGCTTCTGAAGCAGGAATTTTGAGTGGCCATCTAACATTTAAATAAGTTCCTTGGATCCAAATTCTGGTCCTCACTGGTCCTCACATATGTCAGGCTCTAACTATTTAGCCACCACCTCATGCTCCACAACAGTGACTTTTAATGAACTATATACGTAAATGGTATTATTTTTTTATACAGCCTTGTGGTTAGCATAATCTTCTTGCTACATTAAGATGATTACAATCTGGATTTACATATGTAGGGATAATTTTCTGCTTTTGTTTCATTATGCATTTCAGACAGAGATATTTGCATGCCTGACAGTATGACTGAAATCTGAAATATCAGTTGCTAAACCAACAGATACTTATCAAGCTGAGAGAACGTGTATGTGTTGGTGGTGGAAGTGCATTCTGTGATATTCAGAGTTATCTGCAGATGAGACAGAGGGTTGTCAATTCTATTCAGTTTCAGAAAAACCGTTCTTTTTAGCTTTGCTCATGGTTATTTGAACAGCTTGTAACATAGAGGATATTTATCTCCATTACCTGACTGACCAATCCCATTAAACTGAGGCAATGACAGCTTCATTGTGTTAGATAGAATGCAAAATTAATGTTGCACTTTCACATCATTTGATCCTCATGCTGACAAAGAAGGTAGCTTATGTAGCAATATGCTTTGGTTTTGCTGGAATTTGAAATTTATAGTAGAATAACATCTTACTAAGAAAACAATTACTAATGCCTCTGAATTATCTAAAAATAAATAAAGTTTAACTATAGGTGACAAAAAGGTAATAATAATTTTTAAAATATATTTTAATTAGAGTAGAATTAGATCATTTTACTTGCTTTACTCCATCCAGCTTCTACCAGGTCCCTTCCCTCCAAACCCTACCCATAGACTACATTGTTAGCAACTTTTTCTTTGATTATTATTTATTGTGTGTGTGTATGCATGTCTGTACACTTGCACACAAATATATAAATACAACTTGCTAAGTTGGTTTCTTATGTTTATACATATGATTATAAGTGTGACCACTCAACATTGGACAACAATAAGGAACCACAGTCATGAGACTCCATTCCCACACTCCTAACACTCATTAGAAATCTGTAATATTTTGTCAAGGAATGGGACAACCATGAAACTCTAGTCCTTCCAGTTTCACATTTCTATTGCTATTATCCCTGATATGGCCTTGTTTATGGAGCCATGTCTAGGAAATCCTTTGTCTCAGCTGACTTTCTGACACTGCTCTTACAAACTCTCACACTTCCTGCAATATTCACTGAGCAATACAAAAAAATCGCTTAAAAACATGAATTTATTAAGTATATTTTGAGTACTTTTTATTCATTCCATTCCATATATTTTCACTCATCTACAATTATGGGCAAGTGAGATGTTTAATTTTAATTGTCAACTTTACAATTAAAGAGACAATCACCTAGGAAATTGTCTCATATCAGTAAAAACTTGTCTATTTTATGCTGGCTAGTTGGTGTGTGTGTGTGTGGGGGGGGGACTAGTTAAAATAAACCCTTTGCCCTCTAAATTATATTTTATTCAAGGATATTTAATTACAGCAAAAGCAATGGAAGTAGGACAACACCTAAGGCTTGCTAGGTTCACAGAAGACAGTTTTTTTAGAAAACATAAGGACCACTATGTGGGGAGCGGGTGTGGCGGCAGTCCCAAAGGCGCCAGGGACTGCAGCTAAGTCATATGACTTGCACCTGACTTCCTCATATAAGACACAAACATCTTGAGTGCTGCGCAGGTGTACCAGGATTCAGGTGAATCCAATTTGATGGAGATATGCCCCTGCTGCCCTGATTAGCTGAAGCTGCGTGCCTGGTAAGGTGGCGTGGCCTGCTGTGCGTGGATGGGAACTGAGAGTATAAAAGAGTGAGAGGCCCAGGGTTCGGGGGAGGATTATTATTCGAGAGAGGATTACTATTAGTGGGGGAGATATAAAAACAAGGGAGATATAAACAGGGGAGATATAAACAGGGGAGATATAAAAACAAGGGAGAGATATAAACAGGGGAGATATAAAAACAAGGGAGATATAAAAACAAGAGAGATATAAACAAGGGAGAGATATAAACAAGGGAGATATAAACAAGAAGAAACAGGACTGAATAAACGTGTGCAGAAGGATCCTGTAGCAGCGTCGTTCTTCCTGGCCTGTTGAGTGCGCGCAACAAGAGTTGGTGCTGAAACCCGGGAAAAGAAACATCTTCAGGCAAGAGCGAAGACCCCCTGCTACAGGGAGGATTCAGAACTGCATCACGGGGAAGGAGTGGTTAATAAAATTTCCTGTAAAACAGACTGTTGAGAAGGATCCAGCGTGGATTCAGAACTATTCAGCTGGGGAACGGTATTGATGAAGAGAAAGAAGAAAGATGAAGACTGAATAAACTGTTGTTAGAAGGACTGGTGGTCGTGTCGTTCTTGCTGGTCGAGAGCAGACGCGACAATTGGTGGCCCGTATGGGGAACCGACTCCCCCACCGAGTTCAGAACTTTCAGCAATCAGTGGTTGCCGGCAGGGTAAGTTCACGGTGAGTGAAACTTGCGACCCCAGGACTTTGGGAAGGACCTCGGATAAAATAGAGGTGAGCATAAAGTTGCCAGGAAGTAGGCACAAAGTAACCCAGGAGTTTGGGAAGGACCTCGGATAAAATAGAGGTGAGTATAAAGTTGCCAGGAAGGAGGCACAAAGTAACGATAAGGTTCCTGGTTTTGGGACAAGTTAAGGTTCCCGGTTTGGGGACAAGTTAAGGAACTATGATAACCTCAGTGTAGTGATCAATAGATCCTCGCTGTGTAGTTATGCTTTTTTCTCCCATTGACCCTTTGTGGGTAGGTCTGATAGTTTTGGTCTTGTTTGTTCTGATATATGGACTCTGTTACTGTTTGAAACTGTGTGTAGAGGCAGTCAAGACAGGTCAGAAAATCCTTACAGAGCAACAAGAAAGTATGTCGGAAAAGGAGAAGGGCTTAAAAAGAAAAAGGAAAAAGAAAGTAGACACAGTGTTATCAGGTGGACAGAAAGGACAAAATAAAAGAGCCGAGGTGGAGGAGGAAGGCGAATTAGCTTCTGTGCCTCCTCCCTATGCCTCCTCAGCAGCCACCTATAGGTGGACCTTCTGTCCAGAGATTTGGCGTATTGACTCCCCAGATGGACACAAGGTGATTGAGGTTATGGTCTCATCACCACGAGGTATTGTGTCCATCTCCCCTGGGGATCGAGTAGATCAGGTGTTGATGTGGGCGAGAGGGTCTGTTTGTGTGTTTCCACAGGACCAGACGGAACCTCTTTGGGTGCCGGAGAGATTGGTGAGATGCTGCAAGAATGAGGCTCCTGATCCAGTTGCCCCTGTGGATGTGGTGGATGATCCCACAAGCACAAAGGATGGAGCCGAGATGAGAGATCCTTTCGGTGTTCCAGAAGCGCCAATACCAGCTCGACATGATGTTCAAATTTTTCCATGCCTTTTTGATCCCTGAATTCCCCTTAAAGAGATAGCCCCGCTGGCCATCTATCCCTTGCTTCAGGGAAGATGAGCGGGGATGAGAGCCCTGGGATGTATGCTTGTTATAGTGTGTGTGTGTTTTGTGTTTGGCACATGTGTTAGGTGCAGAGTGTGCGACCCGCACTTTCGCCATGGTAGCGTAGGCTTTTGCTGCAGTGGAGGCGGGACAATCTCCTCAGATTCGGTTTGCCGCTCTAAAAGAAATTATGCTGCGTTATGCCGTGGGGTGCGAGGCTAAGCACTGCACAGAGGATAGCTTGCTGTTGGCATCCTGTGGAAGGCACGTCTGATTGCATGAAGGTTCAGTGTCCTAGTTCCCTTCCCCCAGGAAAAACGACACGGGAGCTGGCCAAGACCTCTCTGGGTGATGAGCCTAAGGGATGGTTTTGTGTAGGGCCCCTATGCTTGCACACTGGGGATCAGACCTCTACCTTCACCCATGAGGCTTGCTTGCAGCAATTAAGATTTGGCCATAGGTTAATTAACATCCTGGCCTTTTGATGCACCTGCTGCAAGCAAAACACAATCTCCCCAGGAGTGGCTTGGCATAATAGAGAGGTAGTCAGTGATAAGACTCCCTGGGCATGTCACCAACCTAAGACAGGGATCAAACCAATGCTGTTTGTCTCCCAAAGACAGGTAAGGGGCATGGTTGCGAGGGGCTATCTACAGACATTCTCTCTGCCAAAAAAGAAAAAAGGGGGAATTGTGGGGAGCGGGTGTGGCGGCAGTCCCAAAGGCGCCAGGGACTGCAGCTAAGTCATATGACTTGCACCTGACTTCCTCATATAAGACACAAACATCTTGAGTGCTGCGCAGGTGTACCAGGATTCAGGTGAATCCAATTTGATGGAGATATGCCCCTGCTGCCCTGATTAGCTGAAGCTGCGTGCCTGGTAAGGTGGCGTGGCCTGCTGTGCGTGGATGGGAACTGAGAGTATAAAAGAGTGAGAGGCCCAGGGTTCGGGGGAGGATTATTATTCGAGAGAGGATTACTATTAGTGGGGGAGATATAAAAACAAGGGAGATATAAACAGGGGAGATATAAACAGGGGAGATATAAAAACAAGGGAGAGATATAAACAGGGGAGATATAAAAACAAGGGAGATATAAAAACAAGAGAGATATAAACAAGGGAGAGATATAAACAAGGGAGATATAAACAAGAAGAAACAGGACTGAATAAACGTGTGCAGAAGGATCCTGTAGCAGCGTCGTTCTTCCTGGCCTGTTGAGTGCGCGCAACACCACTAGGTATTCAAAGAATCTATTTGAATGGATATATAATAAGGAAGCAAATACTGTCCATATTGGTAAAAATATTTTTATTGGTTCTTTACGCACATAATTCATGTGGACTAAGAAAATGAATGGGTATGATTAATAATGATTAAAGAAATTGAGCCATTTGTCTTCTATCAACCTCAAGATGTAGATTAGTATACAGTTGAGTCTGTCCAATATATTTGGTTAAATACAGTATTTTTGAAAGAAAAAAATCACATTATGAAAAATGCATGATTTATTTTTTTCTTGGATATTTTATTTACATTTTCTTTTTTTATTATTATTTTTTTTATTACATATTTTCCTCAGTTACATTTCCAATGCTATCCCAAAAGTCCCCCATACCCTCCCCCCCCACTTCCCTACCCACTCATTCCCATTTTTTTTTGGCCCTGGCGTTACCCTGTACTGGGGCATATACAGTTTGCATGTCCAATGGGCCTCTCTTTCCAGTGATGGCAGACTAGGCCATCTTTTGATACATATGCAGCTAGAGTCAAGAGCTCCAGGGTACTGGTTAGTTCATAATGTTGTTCCACCTATAGGGTTGCAGATCCCTTTAGCTCCTTGGGTACTTTCTCTAGCTCCTCCACTGGGAGCCCTGTGATCCATCCAATAGCTGACTGTGAGCATCCACTTCTGTGTTTGCTAGGCCCCGGCATAGTCTCACAAGAGACAGCTACATCTGGGTCCTTTCAGCAAAATCTTGCTAGTGTATGCAATGGTGTCAACGTTTGGAAGCTGATTATGGGGTGGATCCCTGGATATGGCAGTCTCTAGATGGTCCATCCTTTCGTCTCAGCTCCAAACTTTGTCTCTGTAACTCCTTCCATGGGTGTTTTGTTCCCATTTTCAATGTTATCCCTTTTCCCAGTTTCCCCTCTGGAAACAGCCTATCCCATTTCACCTTTCCCTGCTTCTATGAAGGGGCTTCCCCAACCATCTACCCACCCAACTCATCACACTGGGGCATTGAGCCTTCACAGCACGAAGAGCCTCTTCTCCCATTGATGCCAGCCAAGGTCATCCTCTGCTGCATAGGTGGCTGGAGCCATGGGTCCTACCATATGTACTCTTTGGTTGGTGGTTTAGTACCTGGGATCTTTTTTTTGGGGGGGGGGTTATATTGTTGTTCTTCCTATAGGGCAGCAAACCCCTTCAGCTACTTCATTTAAATATGGCATTTATACTCCTAACTTCCTGGTAAATATGAGAATTTTTTAAGAATAATAAAATATACATTTTAGAGTTTAGATGGGTTTTAAAATGTATAGGGCTTTATATACATGTATCCTTCACCTACCATAATGAAACAAGGTGTAGCTAGGAAGTTGCTTTTTTTTATTTCCTCTACATCCTTGCCAGCATCTGCTATCACCTGGGTTTTTTGATGTTAGTCGTTCTGATTAGTGTGAGCTAGAATCTTAGGGTGGTTTTGATTTACATTTCTCTGATGACTAAGGAGGTTGAACATGTATTTAAGTACTTCCTTTCCATTCAAGATTCCTCAGATGAGAAATCTTTAACTTTTTTCCCTATTTTTATACAATTATATGATTCTTGAGTTCTTGTATAGTTTGGATATTAGCACTCTATGAGATGTAGGGCTGGTAAAGATCTTTTTCCAATCTGTGGGTTGCTGTTTTGTCTTATTGACAGTGTCCTTTGCCTTATAGAAGATTTTCAATTTTATTAGTCAATTGTTGATATTAGGTGATGAGCCATTGGTATTCTGTTCAGGAAATTTTCCTCTATGCCAAATGTTTCCTCGGTTCTTTTTCCCTTCTATTCTATTAAATTCAGCATATCGAGTTTTGTGAGGAAGTTCTTGATCTACTTGAACTTGAACTTTGTACTGGAGATAGGAATGGATCAATTTTAATTTTTCTACATGCTGAATACCAGTTGAACCGGGATTATTTGTTGAAGATGCAGGCTTTTTTCCACTGGATGAATTTGACTTCTTTGAGATCATATGTATGTAGGTTTATTTCTGGGTCTTCTGTTCTATTCCATTGATCCTGCCTGTCTCTGAACTAATATCATGCAGTTTGTATCACCATCACTCTGTAGAGCTTGAGGTCAGGGATGATGATTTCCCCCAGAAGTTCTTTTATTGTTAGGAATGTTATTTGTTATCCTGGATTTTTTGTTATTCCAGATGAATTTGAGAATTGCTCTTTCTATCTCTGTGAAGAACTGAGTTGAAAGTTTAATGGTGATTGCATTGAATCTGTCTTTTTTTTTTTTTTTTGGTAAGATGAACATTTTTACAGTTAATTCTAACAATTCATAAGCATAGGAGATCTTTCCATCTTCTGAGATCTTTTTCAATTTCTTTCTTCAGAGACTTGAAGTTCTTGTCATAGAAATCTTTCACTTGTTTGGTTAGAGTCACATCAAGATAGTTTATATTATTTGTGACTGTTGATAAGGGTATCACTTTTCTAATTTCTTTCTCACTCAGTGTATACTTTGAGTAGAGGAAGGCTACTGATTTTTTAGAGTTAATGTTAGTACCAGCCACTTTGCAGAAGTTGTTTATCAACTGTAAGGTGTTCTCTTGTGGAAGCTTTGAAAATGTTTATAATATTATTACTATATATTATGCTTATATTATAATTATATTATAATAGTACATAGTATATAATATATAGTATATATACTATTTTATCATCTGCAAGTAGTGATATTTTGACTCCCTTTGACTTCTTCCTTTCCAGTTTGTATTCACACTTCATAGTTCTTTTTGACCTCTGGCTGTCTGGTTCAAGTAAACTGTTCTGGATCAAACTTTGATCCAAGCTGGCTGATTCAATCTGGATTCTCTCAACTTCTGACTGAACTTTTCTGCTTTGCTTCAAACTAACTCTAGTCATCTGTTCTAATCATCTGGCTTCTTCTTAGTCTCTGGGTCTGCTGATCTGTACTGAACTGAATGAATTCACAAAGGAACTTAACTCAACTTTGCTTCATTCAGTTCATTGTCTCCAAACTGCTTCACTAAACTAAAAGCAGCTCACTAAACTCAACTCACTGAACATCTGAACTGACTGACTAGAACTCAGAGATCTGCTTGTCTCCGTCTGCTGTGAGTAAAGGCATAAAACACCACAACTGGCCCTAAGGTTTTTGTTGTTGTTGTTGTTGTTGTTGTTGTTTTTGTTTTGTTTTTTGTTTGTTTGTTTGTTTTTCTGAAACTTGCTCTATACCAGGCTTACATTGATACTCAGATATATACTGGATTCCATTTAGCAGAGTTAATTTTTTTCTGAATTCTACCCAAATCACACAGACCAAGAATGTTCTTGGATGTGATCCCTTGCCTGAACAGCCATGTATTTCTATTAAAATTCCTCTACAAGGAAAGAAAGGAACATATTTTTTTGTTCTAGCTTTGATTTGTTTACTTTACATGTTTGTTACAAATAGCAAAATGTATTATCTTCCCATTTTCATTATCTTCTTTCTGTAGGTCTCTGTTCCGATTAATGCACATGTTTCATGTTTTTCCTAGTCCTGTGAAGAAACTGTAGATAGTATCTCAAGAAAATCTGAAATGCATATGTATGTTTTGGTGTGTAGAATAAAACATCATACATTTTCCTAGGCCTAATGGAAAAGATTTATAGCACTAGCTACTCAAAAGGCAAAGGTATTAAAACATGTTCAGCAATTGCCTGAGTTATAGAATGAGGTTAAGGCTAGCATAGGCAACATAGTGCTTCCCTGTTGCAAAATAGAAAAGAAAATATCAAATTTGTAGCCAGTTTACAAAAATGTTCATTTTTACCTCTGTGTGGGGACAGCTATCCTTTGTATCTCACAAGGGAGGAGAATCCTAGAAACTTCAGCATGTCCTCTTTTATAATGATACCAAGACCTTCAATGAGACACCATACCCCTGATATAATTTTCCTAACAAATCCCTCTCTTTTTATGCTATCAACATAGAGGGCAGTATGTCAGCTTCTGAAGATGATCTGTACATACCGTTCAGTCCATAACATGAGCAAACTAGAAGAAATTGAGTTCACTGTCAGGAGAAACAAAACCTTCCAGAAAGTGAGCAATTTTAGGTTTTGTTTCAGTTTTCATATTCATACCTGCATTGGAGCAACACAACAGGCATTTTCTAGACTTGAGGTATGTTTGTCTGTGTGTCCTGCATAGAATAATTTGTGTAAGGTTATCAGGGTGGCAATTAAATGCTTCAGAACACAAATGGAAATGTAAAGAAAAATACAATTAAAGAAACAGGTTCATTTGTATGTTCAGCATGAACTAAACATTGCAAGGTTATTTCGCTTACCAAGTAAGAAAATACATCAACATACTGAAAACTCTTTGCCTTCACATTAATCAAGGTTAAGATACAGTCATGAAAATAGAAAAGAAGGAAAGAAAAAAGTATGCTAAACTTTTAGGAAGAAATTCTTTATACAGATAGACTAAAAAGTAGGTCAAAGAGTCATGAAAAACCTAGCCCCAACAGGAAATTCAGTAAAGTAGACAAGAATTAATGAAACAGAACTGTGACTGTGAGATTGTATTGGCAAGGACAAAGACGAACATTACAACTAAAACCGTGGAACATTCTTTAATGTTTACTTAGGATATTTAGTGCTGTTCTAGCAAGTCACTTGCTTTGAAACTTAATTTTCTTACATATACTCATTGAAAGTGTTTAATTTTTTATTTGTTTATTTTTATTTTTATAGTAGTGAGATATTTTTATAAGCGAATATGTTGCCATTATAAATATCTTATATTTTCAACTTATGATGGGGAACACGTTTAACTTGTTTAAGAATTATGGTGTTTTCAGTCTGGAGACTTCTTTACTTTCAAGGCATATGAGTGTAAGGGAGCAAAGGTGCTTCTCTTATGGATGGGCAGGAAACAGTGAAAGTGACTGTACTGGCTGCTTTTGTGTCAACTTGACACAGCTGGAGTTATCACTGAGAAAAGAGCTTCAGTTGAGGAAATGCCTCCATGAGATCCAACTGTAAGGCATTTTCTCAATTAGTGATCAAGGGGGAAAGGCCCTTTGTGGGTGGGACCATCTCTGGGCTGGTAGTCTTGGGTTTTATAAGAGAGCAGGCTAAGCAACCCAGTAAAGAACATCCCTCCATGGCCTCTGCATCAGCTTCTGCTTTCTGACCTGCTTGAGTTCCAGTCCTGCATCCTTTGGTGATCAACAGCAGTATGGAAATGTAAGCCGAATAAACCCTTTCCTCCCCAACTTGCTTCTTGGTCATGATGTTTGTGCAGGAATAGAAATCCTGACTAAGACAAATTGGTACCAGCAGATTGGGGTATTCCTGTGACAACCTGACCATGTTTTGGGGAGGACTGTGAAAGGACATTGGAACTTTGGGCTTGAAGATCCATCCATTGTTAAGAGCTCTGTCGGATGTCGTGTAGGAGCTTGGAAGATAATGTTGAGAACACCGCAGAAGATAGAGCTCTGGTTTGTGAAATTTCAGAGGGAAAATTAAAGACTTTTCTGGGCCATTGCTGTTTTGATTGTGAAGATTCTGTAGTTCTGGTTAGCTGGGGCTAAAGAATCAGCTGTGATTAACAAGATACCAGAACTACCAAAGCAAAAACTTTGCATTACTGGGACTATTGATGCTGGTTAGCTGGAGCTAAGAAATTAGCGGTGATTAAGAAGAGACCAGCATCATTGAGGTGATATCTTCTGGGAAGTGTTTTCTGAAAGCACAAAGAGGCTGTGTTCCAGAGATGGCCAAGGTTGTACTCCTGCTGCAGCGGGACTTGGTAATATGTAAGGGTCACCCAGGTGGTACTGGTTTTAAAGGCATGAAGGGGTCACGCAAAGCAGCTGAGGCTCGGTACTGTGAGAGCCCATGGAAGGCCATTGGTGAAGGTGCAGCCTCAGTTGCAATTGAAAGCCCAGGACTGAAGGGGTCATGTAGTGTTTTGGAGATGCCAGTACCATGAGATGACCACCAAGAGCAGCAGCAGCAGTGGGGTACAGGCATCTGGAGCCTACGGGATGATGCGTGTGCTACAAAGGGCATTGCTGGAGAAGTGACCCAAGCCCTTGGAGGAGCCCAGATGATCGTGAGTTGGATCCCAGACATTGGACAGTTGGAGATTGACTTTTGCTTTTGATTGTGACTGTGCCCTGATATTTTCCCTCTTGAAGGAAGAAACTGTTTTAGTGGAGCCCACAGTTAAGAGACTTTTAATTGTAAAAAGACTTTGGATTTTAAAAAAGATGGATATTTTAAAGAGATTGAAAATTTAAGAATATGGAAATGCTGTGGGACTTTTAAAGTTATTTAGATCTTGGGGATGAATAAGATTGTAAGGGTTGAGGCTTACTAGTGATGTTTTTGTGTGTCAAGTTGACAAGGGGTCAATTGTACTGGATACTTTTGTGTCAACTTGACACAGCTGGAGTTATCACAGAGAAAGGAGCTTCAGTTGAGGAAATGCCTCCATGAGATCCAACTGTAAGGCATTTTCTCAATTAGTGATCAAGGGGGAAAGGCCCTTTGTGGGTGGGACCATCTCTGGGCTGGTAGTCTTGGGTTTTATAAGAGAGCAGGCTAAGCAACCCAGTAAAGAACATCCCTCCATGGCCTCTGCATCAGCTTCTGCTTTCTGACCTGCTTGAGTTCCAGTCCTGCATCCTTTGGTGATCAACAGCAGTATGGAAATGTAAGCCGAATAAACCCTTTCCTCCCCAACTTGCTTCTTGGTCATGATGTTTGTGCAGGAATAGAAACCCTGACTAAGACAGTGACAAAAGCAGAATGCTCACATTATCATAAAAATGATGCCTTACGCCAGGATCCCTCTTTTAAGTACCACGTGTTAACTGCTTTCACATAAAGATAGAGATATAGATTTAACATGAACATTTGTGACATTTCAGATTCAGATTATATTAGTGGCTCACAATGATGATTCAATTAGGTAATTTGCTCTGTGTTGCCTTAGCTTTTCTTTATTATAATATATGGAAAGGACCTTACAGAATCCAAAGAAAATGATATCTCAAGTCAGTAATGAGGCTGGTTTTTTGTTGGTTGTGCTTATAGCTGGTAGTAACAGAAATCAAAATGCACAGACAGGTGTGAAGTGAAAGCTCCCAGTTTAATTGGAAATTTTGTTATGTCAAATGATGTTTTGCTGGGGCACTCAGGTGAAAGGATGTCTTACTAAAGCAGACATGTGAAAGCAAGTTTTCCTGAAGCAGACACAGGTGAAAGGATGTTCTGATATATTAAACATATGAAACTATCCATGATGAAGGAGTATAAATATGACTGAGCATTGTTTTGCTTTGCCCTATATCACTATTCTTCATTAACAACAGGTACTTATTGGTTTGCCTTACAGAACATTATTGAGTTCAAGTTGGGGTAACACCACCATGGAGAAAAACTCGCCAAAAAACTGATTGTGAGTTTCCTGGGCAACTTTCCACTTCCTTGGCCACACCTACGGCCAACTGGCAAGCTTTGCGGTTTCTTCCAGCTTGAACTACAGCTGTCTTGTATCTACCTGCTGAAAGGAATGGACTGTGGGCTGCCAGTTCATGTGTGGTATCTGCCTGACTAGAATACTGTTCTGCAGCTGCTGAGTCGTATTTGGTGTATGCTACAGGACTGAGTTTTTTGAGAAAGATTGAGCTTTCCCCCAAAGAACCATGGTTGAATAGGTCAACTTCCCCCATACCTAAAAACGTTGTCTTCCACTACCTCTGCTGGGTAGTGGGTTAAAGGAGAGATTGAACCCTTATTAAAAGTAGGTTGCAAAAATTATGATGACATTGTAGCATTGGTTCATCTTGTCTTCTTTACTAATCATCCCTTATTGTGACTTGTTAGAGAGAAACACACCAAAGACCTCCAAGTGATGTTCTGGAGGCTTCTTGCTGCTTCCATATTCTCAGGACTATTGGCAGAGTCTTGTGGCTTCTTCCAGGTCAAGCTCCAGATGCTGATTTGTGTGACTTGCGTTGCCGATATCCTAACAATGAATTGCCTCAAAGAACTAAACAGTTCATATTCCCATTTCCCCTCTTAGCCTTTCCTTTCCACTAACTCTGGTGGCTAGAATGAAGGTTAATGTGCTTAATAACCTTTATTAAAGTAGGTTTTAAAAAATCTAAGCCTGCATCTTACTTCATATGATACATGAATAATAAAAAGTACATAGCAAAAACAGTTAACATTATGACAAAATTTTAAAACAAAGTATTTAGGAATTTATATCTTTCATGAATATCATAAAAATTGGAATTATAATGTGCATCTATATATGCATAAGATTAAAAAACACAAAAGTAATTTCATGTGGGAAGCCACATGTGCCGTTGCAGGGTGGTGCTGGCTTCTGCTGGCCACCATGCATACATAGGCAGTAAAGTTCTTTTCCAAGATGAGGTTTTGAGAATTAACCAAAATTAACCAATCAGATGAGAGAGAAGTTAACCAATCAGATGTAGGCATGCAAATGAGGTGATAAGCATAACCCAAGCACAACCAATCTGGGTGTGAGACACTCCTCTCCTAGGCCTATATAAGCAGCACCAGTTCTGGGCTTGGGGTCACTTCGCCTCTGCAATCAAACTCTTCCAATAAACGTGTGTGGAAGGATCCTGTTACAGCGTCGTTCTTACTGGCCAGTTGGGCGCGCACAAGAATTTCAAGCAATTATTGTCTATTACATTATTTTGCATTAGTGAATAAGAAATAATGTAATGATTTTCAACTCCTTTTTTAATAAAGAAGTAATTGTTTTGTCTTTGTAGATGAACCTGAATACAATTGGAATTATTTCTCAATTTTATTAACACATTCATGTAAAACACTTCTAATATTATGTGCCACACTAATTCATATCGTTTGACACCTCCAACGTATACATCTGAACATATACATTTGAACTTTATCATTAATTACCTTTCTAACTCTTCAAATTTCACAGGCTAATATTATGTAAGTCTGAACCAGGGCAGAAGAGGTGTGGGCATTTCTGTCTCTGCTCACTAGTGCTTCTTTTCTTTTACACCTTATATTGTTCCTTGTGCTTCAGTTTTTCTTTTGGTTCTTCTAGGACAAGAATAAGAGGAAAGGGGAAGAGAGACACATAATGGTTTGTTTCCTCAACTAAAGTGGATATGAGTTTATTTTGGCCTCTTACTGCCAGTGAAGGTGATTATTTAGCTATAAACAAATAGCTAAATGTCAACCTGGGTAGAATTTGTGTATTATTTAGAGAGTTTCTCTTAATATATGCCATGTCTCTGTAAATTGATAAAATGCCTCTCCTTTGTAATGTTAGCAGATCCTGGTTTTGATATTATTGTATAACATATCAAGCATATTGGCAAAGATTTCTTCATAGCAGCACCTGAGCCAGGATTGATAGTGTGCACCTGGAATATTATACCTGTTCCCCTAAAGGCTGAGCCACTGAGACAACACAACTACAAGTTCCAGATAGGCCTAACTTACATGAGATTGTAGAGAAAAAAAAAAGGAGGCAATAAAAGAAAAACATACAAAGTTAGAGACCCGCTGTACATCTCTGTCTAATGGGGGGGCTGTTAGTTTATGAGATAAATTTGTAAAAATGTATTGTTTTCCACACATCTTGGTCAATCATCTGCTTAGCTGGCCACTGTCACAAATTTTGGGGCTTTCTCACATTGACAGAACAATTGTCCTTTTGCACAGGCCCAGGCAACAATCACCTGAATTGCTTCATGGGTTGAAAGTGAAGTGTTAATGTCATTGTCTGTCACAGAAACTAAGAGAGAAGTCATACTCCACAAAATACCTCAGTATGGGTATCGTTTTTCCTGCTTATACATACCAACAGGAATGAAAAATAAAGTTTGAGGAATTAGTTATTGTACATACAATGTCATTATTGAAAAGTAGCCTGGCAATTCACAGGTAGAGGATCATAACATCAAGGCTCTGTACCCTGAGATATATAGAACTGACTTAGAAAAATTCCATTTGCTTAGAAATGCTTGTAGGAAAATGGTAGCACACTACAGAAAATGCAGTGTTTAGAGAATTTTAAGCCTTCCTTAAATGATTTGTTTAAAACAATTTCACCCAAAACATATATATATATATATATATATATATATATATATATATATATATATATAAAACAGTTACTGATACTTATATCATCATTAACCCATTTACAGTGAAAGATAAGCTAATAGTTGATTTAAAAATACTTCTGAATATAGGAAAGAAAGTATTTTAAGTATTTACAGCAAAATAGCATGCAGTAGATGATTGCGTGTGAAATATAACATTCACTGCAGAATCAATCTTTTGGAGACATATCTTGAAATGCACAACTGATCATACATACTTAATATTATTTTAGATTTCACGTTTGTATTTGGTATAATATAGTTCAAGCTGTGTTAGAAAATGAATATCAACTACTATCTAGAGGGAAACAGTGATTTATCCAGTAAACTGAAACTTTAGCTCATTAATTATTCTTTCTTACTATGTTTTATTTTCTGAAGACAGCCTATTTGCATTCCAGGTTTATAAGAAGGCTTACAAGTTAACAGCCATATCTGTAAATCTGAGACATCATTAATATTTATTTATATTCTCACAATTTTTAATCCATATTCCATTTTTTTTGCTGCCTATGATATACTATTAAAAATGAAAGATAGAACAAGCAACACAGCATTTTACAGCAACTAAAGACAATGGTTTTCCCAGCAGGACTCAGAAAAAAATGAGGCCTTCAGGCAAATGACAGAAATGTAAATAAATGGGTTTGGCATGAAGTATGTTTCTTGACTTTTCTTCTACAACCAGGTCAGATGTTCTGACCTTTCTTGTCAAGGATAGCACAAGTATTGCTTCAATGATATTAATATTTCTCTTGGATAGTTCTTGACAAATGAACATTTCTTGTCTGGTCTACATTTTGAAAGACATATTTTCTTCTTATGCTTTGAAGAAGGGATTTTATTTTCTGTACATACATGGGAATTAAGAGGAATTTTTAATTTCTACAGAATGGGTTTGATGCTTGAGATATTCTGCCTGGAACCGAATGAGAGAATACAGTGCTAAAAATGTCACTTGAAAAAGTCTCTTTGAATGATGGGTACAATGAGACAGATAATTATTCAGAGAGTTTCTGTGATCATGTAATACTATACAAGGCATAAAGAGATTAAGAATGGGTTGACTTGTACTTAAGAAAAAATGAAAAAAAAATCTAAAAAATTCTATTATCTGTTTAATATATTAAAATTGTGTGTGTGTGTGTGTGTGTGTATGTGTCTGTGTGTGTCTGTGTGTGTGGTATGTGTGTTAGAGAAGAACATCAGAACTTCCCTCTCTATTTTCACCCTATTCTCTTGTAAGAAATTCACTGAATCTGAAGCTTATATTTTCAGTTATGGGGCAATGCTGAAAGCTTATGGAATGAGCTTCTCTATAGTATTGACACTGGAGTTAGAAGAACACACTACCATTTCATATTGATGCTCAAAGCTGAAGACCAATCTTCAAGATAACATGACAGGCACTTTCAAAATTGAGAATTTTCTCAGCTACAGAATACTTTCTTTTTGTAACTTTTAAAATATAGTGTCACTTGATATTCCTAGTTACCACATATTATTTCTTTTGCTTATTACCCACTACTCTGTAGCTGAAATAACTTTTATGCATATATTCAGATTACCATATAGTCTCATCATTTATTCTTTTAATACAATTGAATTTTAGTGTTTAAGTTATTCTTTGCATTAATAAAACGTCATTTTCAGCAATGACAGATGTTATATAATTTTTAATTCACAATGTCATTGAGCTCGTTGCATTAGTCTTTAATTATCTGTACTCTCATGCTATTCTTGTTTTCAATGTACATCACACTGTACGATATAATTGGGAAATTATTTTTAAAATGTTTGCTTAGTTATAGTTTTGAGGATATCTTACATAAATGCATATGCATATATATTTAATTTATTATGTATGGTTATATCCTGTGCAAATTATTACAAATTGTTTAAATTGTTTTACAATCAATTTCATGTACCATTTATTTTTTTAGGTCAATTTAATAAGTTAATTTTCCCTATAATAAGATTCGAATTCTTAGTTTCTGTCAAAGACCAGCTTTGATATCCAGGAAACTGAGGTGTGACATAGCATCAGCAATTGATCATTCAGCAGACTTTTCATTGAGGGAACAAATCTTGATTCTCTGAGGCTGCTTACATCTCATCGATTAATGATGGCATGAAAAGCATGAGAAAGATAAGCAAAGAAATGTTCCATAAGAGCAAAAGTCTTCAGTACACTTATTTCTAAGGGCTCTGCCTCTCTGAGGCACACCCATCATGATGTTAACTGCTGGGGTATATTCCATTCTATTCCATTCTAAAGCCATTCTTCTATTCTTTCTGCATGTCCCTAAACAAATTTCCTTCTTTTTTATTATACTTTTTACTAGGTATTTTCCTCATTTACATTTCCAATGCTATCCCAAAAGTCCCCCATACCCTCCCACCCACTCCCCTATCCACCTACTCCCACTTTTTGGCCCTGGCGTTCCCCTGTACAGAGGCATATAAAGTTTGCAAGTCCAATGGGCCTCTCTTTCCAGTGATGGCCAACTAGGCCATCTTTTGATACATATGCAGCTAGAGTCAAGAGCTCCGGGGTCCTTGTTAGTTCATAATGTTGTCCTACCTATAGGGTTGCAGATCCCTTTAGCTCCTTGGGTACTTTCTCTAGCTCCTCCATTGGGGGCCCTGTGATCCATCCAATAGCTGACTGTGAGCATCCACTTCTGTGTTTGCTAGACCCCAGCATAGTCTCACGAGACAGCTATATCTGGGTCCTTTCAGCAAAATCTTGCTAGTATATGCAATGGTGTCAGCGTTTGGAAGCTGATTATTGGATGGAACCCTGGATATAGCTGGCTCTAGATGGTCTTTCCTTTTGACACAGCTCCAAACTTTGTCTCTGTAACTCCTTCCACGGGTGTTTTGTTCCCAATTCTAAGAAGGGACAAAGTGTCCACACTTTGGTCTTCGTTCTTCTTGAGTTTCATGCATTTAGCAAATTGTATCTTATATCTTGGGTATCCTAAGTCTCTGGGCTAATATCCACTTGTCAGTGAGTACAAATTGTGTGAGTTCCTTTGTGATTGGGTTACCTCACTCAGGATGATGCCCTCCAGGTCCATCCATTTGGCTAGGAATTTCATAAATTCATTCTTTTTAATAGCTGAGTAGTACACCATTGTGTAAATGTACCACAGTTTCTGTATCCATTCCTCTGTTGAGGGGTATCTGGGTTCTTTCCTGCTTCTGGCTATTATAAATAAGGCTTCTATGAACATAGTGGAGCATGTGTCCTTACCGGTTGGAACATCTGGATATATGCCCAGGAGAGGTATTGCAGGATCCTCTGGTAGTACTATGTCCAATTTTCTGAGGAACCGCCAGACTGATTTCCAGAGAGGTTGTACAAGCTTGCAATCCCACCAACAATGGAGGAGTGAGTGTTTCTCTTTCTCCACATCCTCGCCAGCATCTGCTGTTACCTGAATTTTTGATCTTAGCCATTCTGACTGGTGTGAGGAGGAATCTCAGGATTGTTTTGATTTGCATTTCTGTGATCATTAAGGATGTTGAACATTTTTTCAGGTGCTTCTCTGCCATTTGGTATTCTTCAGGTTGAAAATTCTTTGTTCAGCTCTGAGCCCCATTTTTTAATGGGGTTTTTTGATTTTTTGGAATCCACCTTCTTGAGTTCTTAATATATATTGGATATTAGTCCCCTATCTGATTTAGGATAAGTAAAGATCTTTTCCTAATCTTTTGGTGGCCTTTTTGTCTTATTGACGGTGTCTTTTGCTTTGCAGAAGCTTTGCAGTTTCATGAGGTACCATTTGTCAATTCTCGATCTTACAGCACAAGCCATTGCTGTTCTATTCAGGAATTTTTTTCCCTGTGCCCATATCTTTGAGGGTTTTCCCTACTTTCTCCTCAATAAGTTACAGTGTCTCTGGTTTCATGTGGAATTCCTTGATCCACTTAGATTTGAACTTAGTACAAGGAGATAGGAATGGATCAATTCCCATTCTTCTACATGATAAATGCCAGTTGTGCCAGCACCATTTGTTGAAGATGCTGTCTTTTTTCCACTGGATGGTTTTTGCTCCCTTGTCAAAGGTCAAGTTACCATAGGTGTTTGTGTTAATTTCTGGGTCTTCAATTCTATTCCATTGGTCTACTTGTCTGTCGCTATACCAGTACCATGCAGTTTTTATCACTATTGCTCTATAGTACACCTTTAGGTCAGGCATGGTGATTCCAACAAATTTCCTTCTTAAAAAGATATAAAGGTTTAATTACATCTACTACACAGGTGTGCATGTATTCTTTATTTATTGGATATTTTCTTTATTTACATTTCAAATGTTATCCCCTTTCCCAGTCTCCCTCCCTCCTGGAAACTCCCTATAGCATCCTCCCTCCCCCTGCTTCTATGAAGGTGTTCCTCCACCTACCCACCCACTTTCATCTTCCTGTCCTCGATTACACTACACTGGGGCATTTATCAAACCTTCATATGACCAAAGACCTCTCCTTCCATTGATGTATGTCAAAGCCATTCTCTGCTACATATGCAGCTAGATCCATGTGTACTCCTTTGTTGATGGCTTAGTCCCTGAGAGTTCTGGGATGTCTGGTTCGTTGATATTGTTTTTCTTTCTGTGGGTTTGCAAACCCTTTCATCTCCTTCAATACCTTCTCTAACTCCTCTATCAGAGAACCTGCTCTCAGTCCAATGCTTGGCTTCTAATATCCCCCTTTGTATTTGTAAGTCTCTGGCAGGGTCTTTCGAGAGACAGCCATATCAGACTCTTTTCAGCATGCACTTCTTGGCATCCACAATAGTATCTGGGTTTGGTAACTGTATACGGAATTAAGGTTGGAGTCTCTAGGTGGCCTTTCATTTAGTATCTGCTCTAAACTTTATCTCCATATTTGCTCCTGTGAGTATTTTGATCTCTTCTTATATTCTGTTGGTGATGCTTGCATCTATGACTCCTGATCTCTTTCCTAGGTTTTCTAACTAAAGGTTTGTCTCCCTTTATCCTTTCTTTATTGTTTTTATTTCTATCATTTGCATCTTGGATGGTTTTGTTCATTTCTTTCACCTGTTTGATTGAGCTTTCCTGTAATTCTTTTAAAGGATTTTTTTTTGTGTGTGTGTGTTTCTTCTTTAAGAGATTCTAGATGTTTACTTGTGTTCTCCTATATTTCTTCAAGGGAGTTATTTATATCCTTCTTAAAGTCCTCCATCATCATTATAAAAAGTGACTATGGATCTGAATCTTGCTTTTCTGGTGTGTTGGGAGAATTGGGTTCTGATGATGGCAAGTAACTTTGGTTTCTGTAGTTCCTATTCTTATGCTTGCCTCCTGCCTTCTGATTATTTCTAGTGCGACCTGCCCTCAATGACTTGTATATCTGACTTGAGAGCACTCTTCCTGTAATCCTTGGATGCTGGAATCCTAAGATCCTGGATATGCTAGAGTGCCTGGAAGTGGAGCTTCCTCTGGTGCCTATGGAACTGGCTACCAAATTCATATTCAAGGTCGACCAGCACAGACTGGAAGGTATATATTCTTATTTTTCTTTCATTGTACAACTTTATCTTTATGCCCTTCAATTATCATTAAGTGTATGCTGTTTTAACTGTTATAATGATCAGATTTCTTTCTTCTATTTCCTTCTCATCCTTGACATTTGGATATTTTAATTATTTCTTTGTTTTGCTTTTATTGTTCTCTCTCTCTCTTTTTTTTTTTTTTTTTTACATTGTCCCATAAAGTCAAATTGGTGATTTGAGACTTAGAATTGTTTTATCATTTATAATTTGATTATTCTTTAAATCTTCCCCCCAGGATGTCCCTTTATTTCTGTTGGTATTAGATTTTATTTTCTTTATTTATAACCTTTACACTACTGGTAGCAAATATAAGCTCATATTTGGTTCAAGTTGTGTCTGTATATTAGTGGAATATTATTCCATTTACAGTTAACACTGTTTTAGTTAGGGTAGCTATTACTGTACAGAGACACAAAACCATGACATCCTTTATAAACAAAAAACATTTAATTGAAGCCGGTTTAAAGTTCATGGAATTTCCTCCAATATTATCACGGTAGTAACCATGGCAGAATTCAGACAGATATGGTGCTTGAAAGGTAGCTGAGATTTCTATATCCAGATTGGCAGGCAGCAGGAATGAATGCTGCAATAAGACTAAATTGCATATCTGTGAATTAAAGGCAGCTCAATGTTACACATAACCTGGAAAGAATACTAAAAGCTGTAAGGTTAAACATCCCAAGTAATATTGGAAGGCAGATCTACTAGAATTACATTTTAATCTCAACAATCTTTCTAAAAGCCAGAAAATTCTGAGCAGTTGCTTTACATAATTTAAGAGAATACAGCTACCAGCCCAGACTAGCAAAACATTCAATCACCATAGATGAAGAAACCATGATATTACATGGTAAAACCAAATTTAAACATTATATTCTACTAATACAGTCCTAAAAGGGGTACTAAATAGAAAACTCCATTACAAGAATTGTAGCTATACCATAGAAAACAAAAACAAGATCAATCATTCTACTACAAACAAGAAACACATCTCAGAAACAAATTTAGGCACTACCTCAGAGTAAAGGGTTAGAAGAAGGTTTTAATAAAAAGAAATTGGGAAGAACACTACAGACTCATCAGAGAAAAAGAAATCCACCAAGAGGACATCTCAATTAAGAAAATTGATGCCCCAAATGCAAAGAATTCATTAAAGAAACATTACTAAATCTCAAATCATACATTGAACTCCACACAATAGTGGGCGGCTTCAATATCTCATTCTCACCAACGTACAGGTCATCAAAAGAGAAACAATGAAAGTAACAGGTGTCATGAATCAAGTGAATGGAACAGATATCTACAGAATTTTCACCACAAAACAAAAGAATATACCTGCTTCTCAGCACCTCACAGCAACTTCTGCAAAATTGAACTTGTAACTGGGCATGAAGCAAGGCTCAACAGATAAAAGGATCTCTTGCAATTTATTTAAGGATGAACTTCAAGAAAACAGAAACAACAGAAACTCCATATACTCATGGAAAATGCACAACTTTTAAAAAATGTGACTTGGTCATGCATAAAATAAAGAAATTAAAGACTTTCTAAAATCCAGTGAAAATGAAGGGATGATTCAATGTATGGAAATCCACCAATTAATCCACTATATAAACAAACACAAAGGAAAAATAAAACCACATGATCATCTCATTAGATGCCAAAAAAAAAAAGCCCTTGATAAAACACAATGCACCTTCATGTTAACAGTATTGGAGAGATCAGGAATTCAAGGTCCATACCTAACATAATAAAGGAAATATACAGCAATCCAATAGCCAACCTCAAACTAAATGAAGAGATACTCAAAACAATCCAATTAAATCAGGGACAAGACATGGCTGCCCACTGTACCCGTATGTATTCAATACAATACTTGAAGTTTTAGCCAGATCAATTAGGCAACAAAAGGAGGTCAAAGAGTTACAAATTGGGAAAGAGGAAGTCAATATATCACTATCTGTAGTTGATTGGATAATGGACTCGTACAGCTTATAAACAAGCTCAGCAAAGTGGCTGGATATAAAATTAACTCTAACGAATCAGTAGTCTTCCTCTACACAAAGGAAAATGGCTGAGAAAGAAATTATGGAAACAACACCCTTCACAATAGTCACAAATAATACATAAAATATCTTGGCATAACTCTAAACAAAAAAGTGAAAGGTCTGTATGATGAGAACTTCAAGTCCCTGAGGAAAGAAGATATTAGAAAATGGAAAGATCTCCCATACTCATGGATTAGTTGTGTTAACAGTGAAAATGGCCAGCTTGACAAAAGTAATCTACAAATTAAATGATATTCCCATCAAAATTCCAACATTTTTTTACACACATTGAAAGAACAATTCTCAACTTCATGAGGAAAAACAAATAAACACCAAACAAACAAACAAACAAAAACCAGGATAACTAAAACAATTGTGGACAATAAAATATTTCTGGAAGAATATTATCATTGATCTCAAAATGTAGTATAGAATAATAGTGATAAAAAGCTTCATGGTATTGGTACAGAAACAGAAAGATTGAACAATGGAATGATATGGAAGACCAAAAAAATTAACCCAAATGAACACCTGACTTTTGACAAAGAAGCCAAAATCATGCAGTGGAAAAATGCTTAAGCATTTTAAACAAATGGTGCTGGTCTAACCATTTGTCTGCATATAAAAGATTGCAAATAGACTGATATTTATCACCCTGGCCAAAACTCAAGTCCAAGTGGATCAAGGACCTCAACATAAGATGGGCTACACTAAATCTAATAGTGAAGAAACTGAAAAATAACTTGAAACTTATTGGTACAGGGGATAATTTCCTGAACTGAATGTCAATGGCTCAGGCTCTAAGATCAAGAATTGATAAATGGGGCCTCATAAACCTAAAAACCTTCTGTAAGACAATGGACACTGTCAATAGAACAAAATGGCAGCCTACAGACTGGGAAAAGATATATACTATCCCTACATGTACCAGAGGACTAATATCCAAAATTTTTAAAGAACTCATGAATTTAGACTCCATATAACCAAAAATCCATTTAGAAAAATGGGTACAGATCTAAACAGATGTCTCAACAGAGGAATCTCCAATGGCCGAGAAGCCCTTAGAGAAATGTTCAGAATCTTAAGTCATCATGGAAATGAAAATAAAAATGACCCTGAGATTCCACCTTATGCAAATCAGAATGAGTAAAGTCAAAACCTCAAATGACATCTCAAGGTACTTGCACCAAAGGAGCAAGCCTTGGGACCTCTCAGTACTCATACTGGAGCATGCAAGAGGCCACAGCCTTGTGTTCTGAAACATGGTGGCCCTGGCAAGCTTTTCTTCCTTGTCATCAGGGGTCCAAGGTATCTTGAGCTTAATGCTGGGTGTCCCCAACAGCTGGTGGCTCAGTCTCTGAGAGCTCTCATGGGTTCAGGTGAGTTTCATCTTCTTGTGGAGGTCCTTTTCTCTTCAGGGCCTTCAACACTTATCCCAACTCTTCCATGAGAATCCTGAGCTCCCTTCAGTATCTGGCTGTGGGTATCTTCAACTGTGATGTCATTTATGCAGTTGTTTGTTTGTTTGTTTGTTTGTTTGTTTTTGGTGTTTTGAGACAGGGTTTCTCTGTATAGCCCTGGCTGTCCTGGAACTCACTTTGTAGACCAGGCTGGCCTTGAACTCATAAATCAGCCTGCCTCTGCCTCCAAAGTGCCTGGATTAAAGGCTTGTGCCACTACCTCCTGGCTGCAGCTATTCTTAGTACTTAACATTTTCCTTATCTATTTACTGTTCCTTCTCTTTCCCCCTTCCTTGATTAAACCAGTGTTTGGTGACCTGGAAAAGGCCTAGTAGGAGCCCGCTTGATATCCAGGAACTAGCCATTACTAATAATACTAAAGTGAAAGCTGTTCATGAATTCAAGAAAAAAATAGATGTTATAGTCACTCACTCGTAAATGAAAATAACCTAGAGCAGTCTGCAGAGATGAGTAAATCTGCGGCTCTTCCCGCAGTCTGAGTCTCAATTCTGTATAATAAAAACAAGACATTTTTATTTTAAAAGTGAGGATGAAATAACATACAGATATTTCCCAGAATGTCAGTAGGGGGTTCCTTGGGTTCAGAGACAAAGGTGGCAGGCCGCTTGGAATTCTCCATACTGGTTAAGTGAGGATGTTTTTGCAGACAGACATATGGGGTCTCGAAGGTTAGCATTATGACCTCATATTTGCCCTTTTATGAAACCATACTGTCTCACACATGTCTGGAAGATACTGACTTTGTAACCACAGTACTGCTGCCCCCTACCTCACTGGAGACTGGTGGTCAGGAGATATAAAAAAAAAGTGTGCTTGATATAAAACTTTTACGTCTGAGATTTTATAGTTTCCTTTTTTTTTTTTCTGTTCTTAACCTACTGTACTACTCTATCACAATAAAATGTTGGCACAGAAAAATAGAGAATCATTTACCAATCCCCCTAATGAACTTTGTAACCCAACTTCCTTGTATGGTTTCAATATAGGACTGGGGTTGAGTCAAGTCTATATGAGCATTCTGACTCCAGAGTTCAGAAAGCTCTCATGGAAATAAACAAACCTGTCAATATCCACAGTTTATGTGTTTTCTTATTTGCCTACCAGGTATCCCTAGTCGTTGAAGACCCCAGACTTGTGTCGAGGCTGGAACCCAGCAACCAACCAAAGAGTATACATGAGTTGTACTGAGTCCCCTGGCACATATGTAGCAAATGTGCAGCTCCGTCTCTAGCTCTTAACAACTGGAGCAGGGGCTGTCCCTAAAGTAGTAACTGGAATCTGTTCCCCAACAAATTAGTCCTTTTTTTGACCACACTGAGAGAGGATTTCCTATTCCTGCAGAGACTTAATGAGCCATTGAGACACCTCTCAGAAGAAAAGGGAAAACGGGTGTGGGGAGGGATTCTGTGAGGTGGGGACCTTGAGGAGGACATTTGGTGTACAAACAAACAAATAAATAAACATAAGTGACATATTTCCTCCAACAATACCACATCTACTCTAACAATAGAAATCTCTTGTGAAATCTCTAAATAGTCACACTACCTATGAGCCTATGGAGCCATTTTTTTTTTCCAAACCACCATGTAGACTTTGATTATGTTTCACCCCTCACAACACACTCTAACATGTCCATACATAATGAGTACTCTCAAATATGTTCAAGAGAACTGTGAACATCCTGCTCACCTTGTCAAGAATATTTCCCTTACGGTTTCTGTGATACTACAATCTTTGTGTTTCTGCTGTACCAAACCATGTCCTTCTTTTCAAACAAACAGCCTTTCTCCAAAAAAATAAATTAAATAAATATGTAGTTGTTCTTCATTATTCTTGTTTAGTTTAGTTTTTTTTTTGTTTTCTTTTGTTTATTTGTTTTGGTGTGTGTGTGTGTGTGTGTGTGTGTGTGTGTGTGTGTGTGTGTGTGTTCATTCATCTGGCTCAAATATAACTGCTAATGATTTACACATATTTATCAATAACTATCTTTCCAGTTGACAACCGTCAACTTAATATTTTGCTTAGATTTGTTATATAAAACTTGTTGAGCCATTCTGCATCTTTTCCCTATGTTATTCTAAAACTAGTCTTGTTAAAATCAGTGCGATTTTATATACATAGTCAAGTTTTGTTATTTATTGTTTATTACTTTGAAGTCATATTGATCTCCCTATATTGAGTGAAATATTGTGGTTTCTAATGCATAATTTTAAAAATACTTTGTCAATTACTAATAAATTAGCCTTCATTATCAGTTTGCCCTGACACACTAAAATAACATGGGTATTCTTTGTTAAAAATGAAAAATATTTATATTAGATCATTTGACCTGAATAGATTCAAAGGAGAATTGTGGTACATTTTTTACTAGAATATGTGCTATTGAGATGAAATATTCTAAGACATGGTTTTATTTTGATGGAAATGTCAGGAACATACCATAAGAGTGATTACATTTATTGAAAAGTAGAGTGTTATTTTTGATAGGAATAACTTTAAATCCCAATGGAATATTAAAGTAGTCTTTTTCTTCTAGACATTTTAAAATTGGCCACATGTTTAAGCTTAGAATTTTTGTCCAATTTGCATTGCATATTCTCTGACCTTTTACAAGAGTGTCATTTGCACTGATCCATTAGCCTTCTCCAAATAAGTCCAATTGTTTATAAGGTACTAAATGAACGACAAAGCCTAACATGTTTGTTCTGCTCCACAATCATTGCACATGTTGAAACAGATGTACTTAGCAGATTACAGGCCATTATGCCAGTTGTATGGTATCTTCCTTTTATAGCCTAATTTCTCTCGTTTGCATGTGACTTTCTAGATCATAAAATTGGAACTTTTTCATGTCCTTTCACTGACTGAGATGAGCAAAGTGGTTTTAAAATCACAGAGCTGCTCAGATGCAACTTGCAAATGGTTTGGTAAAATGTAGTAGTAAAATATTTCATTAACTTTTAATCCAATTTGAGATTGTTTTTCGTCCCTTGAGATGGAATACCTTTAGATTTATCATGTACTCTGAGGGAACAATATATTGAATAAAAGTTTAGAATGAAATAATGGAGAAAGGAAATGCAAAAACAAGTATTCAAAGTTCTATGTAGGATCAAAACATTTGTCAAATGGGAAAAACATCTGCAATCTATTTTATTCCCTCATTAATTTTAAAGCATTTAGAGGTTGCTAATGTCATGAAATCCCTCTTGTACATATGCATGCACAAACACAAATGCAAACATGTGCACATACACACAGACACATTGTTTCAATAGTAAAGAAAATAAAATTGACTGGGCAATGTATTTACTCACAGAAGTTGCAATAGAAATCCATAGGCTAGGCATTCATCTGGTATGAACAATGAAACTGTTAGTTCTAAGACTCCTAGCCCAGTCAGTATTCTCATGAGCTTACAGTGTACTGTTGATGTCAGAAGTTAATACATACATACATATATACATGCATACATAATACATATATATTTGAACATATTCATGAAGATGTAGACATGATCAGCAAATAAACATTTACATATGTACACATATGTAAAAATATATTATTGTATAGTCATTATAAAATTGTGCAGCCAAAATATTTTAATTTTTATTTATACATACATATTAATACACAAAACATGCATATATATATATATATATATATATCAGAAAATTAAGAGAATTACAATGCATTGTGATTCTTCCTTATTTTAAGTAATATATTGATATCTACTACTAGCTAGCTGCTACTGGAATCAGGCATATGAGTGAAAAATAGGGTTATCTGAGTATATGAATCACCAGGACTAAAACTTCACATATAATCTCTTATGTGTCCCATTTATATAAGTCATTTATATTTTGTTGAGTAAATTTTAGTAGGCCATATGTGTTTAAGAATTAATTCTTTTTTTTCTTTGGTATCCTGTTATTTGAATGTAGGTTTTCAAAATTACTCCTTACTAATACTCTGGATTTATAGCAGACAATAAATTACTATGTAATGATATTTGGAATGTGCCTTCCAGATAACTTCATTTTACAGAGAACCGAGACCATATCTTGATTATAATTACAGAAGAAGGATAACTGCATCTCATTGTCCACATGATCAAAAACACCTACCAGGCCCACCCACAAAGAGCAGACTAATAAATATATTATTCCTAAAATTAAAATGTTACCAAATACAAACTAATAAAAGTAGATTACAAACATAATGATGCATGTTTGTATTTAAATGATATCAGGAAACGAGGATTGAGAATTTCAAACACAATAGAATAAAGAACCGTAAAATAAGATCACCTACCTCCCATAACAAAAAGAATATCTAATACTATTGGTGAGGGCTTCCACAGATCTATGATCTGACCACCCAGTATGGGAATTAAGAAAAGAACATTCTGAGAACTCTTTTAACTTTCAGAATTCTCACCTTTAATTGATCTACATGTTAGAAATAAAATGTTTACGTATCAGAATAAAATGTCACTACTGACTAAATTTAATTGATTAGTTTATTATGTTTCTAACATAATCATGTGTTATGTGATACATGACCCTCTTTTATATAGTCATTGTGATGGTTTGAATAAGAATGGGAGGTTTATCATGAAGCTAGGCGGAGATATGGGGTCCAAAAAGTTTTGGAGTCGGGGCTGGAGAGTATATATGCAAAATAAACTTTATCTATATGCCTTAGGCTGCCTATTGTGTGATAAAACACAATGGCCCAAAGCAACTTGGGAAGGTAAGGGTGTATTTTAGTTTATAGCTTATATGTTCTTCTTCCAGAAAAGTCAGAGCAGGATCCTAGAGGCAGGAACAAGGGAAGAAAACATGGAGAAATGCTGCTTACTGAATTTCTTTCCATGGCTTGCTCAGCCTGCTTTTTATTTATTTTTGATTTTTTAGGTTTTTCTTTTTTTATATATTTGAATTATTCTTTTTAAAAAAATTTTATTAGGTATTTTCTTCATTACATTTCCAATGCTATCCCAAAAGTCCCCTGCTATAGTGCTTTTGAATGAAAAACAATCTTGTCACTGCTATAACACCTTAGACTCTTCCTCAATTTTGAAAACCTTCATGAACACACCTTCCAGGTCTGAATTTCAAATCTAATTTTTAAAATGTTAAGTGAAATCATTTTCTCACTTTTTGGAAATACTAACCTATAGCTTTGCATAGCCAACAGCTACGGATTCACACCTCTTGCTACAGCCTCTTAATGAGTCAGCCTCCTTCACTGCGTTCCTATTAAAATGAAGAAGCATGAAATCAGTTTTCATCCCACCACCTACCAAAGATAGTGGAAATGCTCTTTAGAGGAGCTCCTGTCTGGGTTGTCTGGAAACCAGCAATTCAGTTTACAGGTCGAGTCCATGGAAGGAACAAGAAACTGCAGCACACCACCAGAAGTTTTTTTTTGGTGCATTTCTCTCATGGAGTCCCAACAAATGCAGCTCAACTTCACAATCCCTGATAAGCAATGTAGGAAACCCAGAGCCTTTTCAGAGTGGACCGAATTTTTCGTGTGAATACTGCTACCTCAATGACAACTGGTGGATGGCACCCCCACCCCCACCCCGTTATCCACTGGCCATATTCCTTAAGGTTCTTCACATGGTCTGAGTTTGTTTTGGAGAATAAGTCCCAGTGGTCCCCTCTAGGGTGTGCACTCCATCTTGTGCTAATTAAACTACAACCTGTACCTGCCAGAAAGACATACTGGACATAGTGTCCTGGTCTACATAGTGAGTTCCAGAAGAGCCATAGTCTGAAGATCCTGTCCTCAGCAAAACCATTTTAGCAGACATGACTACTTATACTTTCTATATTTTCTTATATCAACATTTATATGTTGCATTTTTATAAGGAATGTGTCTATTTCACCTAAGTTAAATTTCTTGGAATGAAATTTAAAATTAATTCTTCAATATCTGATATATCACATTTTTACATTAATAAAAATATAAAATACATTCAAAATTTACATTATTATTTTTAACTATATATCTGTCTATAAGTGCAAGTACCCACATGGGCCAGAGATATGTTCCCCTTGAGCTGACTGTCAGCCATCTGATAAATGGGTGCTAGAAATTAAACTCAGGACCTCTGAAAGAGCAGACAACTGAACCACCCATGCCACCCCAAAAGGATACCAAATCATAAACCACTATGAATAGACTGCATACATTGATATTGAAGGAAAAGTGGATATGATTTACGCATATATCTTCAGATTTAGTGGTGAGTCAAAGGTTAGGTAGAACAAGGATGGGTTCAGGACGGTGACCCCCATATCTACTCAAATATCAACCACTGAGCTCTATCTCCAAATACAAAGATTGGTTTTTTTTTATTTTCATTTCTTTCTTTCTCTCTTTCTTTCTTTCTTTCTTTCTTTCTTTCTTTCTTTCTTTCTTTCTTTCTTTCTTTCTTTCTTTTTTACTACTTGTATTTTTTTACAGTCCAGTCATTATTCACCTACTGGTCCGCACTCCCACCATTCCTAATTCCATTCCTGCTCTCTCTCCTCCCACCCCCACCTGTTGTCTCCCTGATGATGTCCACCTGCTCACCCACCCCACTTCTCCACCCCACCCTTCAGTCACCAACTGCCAGGCCATCCCACTCCCTGGTGTTTCATGCCTCTTAAGGACTAGGCATATCTTTTTTCACTGAAGCCAAACAATGGCTGTATATGTCAGGGGTCTCAGACCAGCTAGTGTATGCTGCTTGATTGGTGTCATAGTTCTGAAAAATCTCAGAAGTCCTGGTTAGTTGAGACTGCTGGTCTTCCAATAGGTTCCCCTCCTCCTCAGCTTCTTCCAGCCTCACCCTAATTCAACCACAGAGTTCTCCAACTTCAGTCTATGGGTAGGGTGTCAGTATCTGAGTCTGTCTCATTCTGCTGCTTGCTAGGCATCTCAGAGGACAGTCATGCTAGGCTGTAGTCTATAAGCACACCATAGCATCAGTAATAGTATCAGGGCGTGGAGCCTTCCCTTAAGCAAGATCCTAATTTGGGTCAATCACTGGACCTCCTTCCCCTCAGCCTCTTCTACAATTTTGTCCATGCAATCCTTTAACCCAGGAACAATTCTGAGATTCTGGGTCAGTGTTTTTGACTGTGGGATTGCAAGCCAATCCCTCCACATGATGCTCTGTCTTTCTACTGGAGGTAAAGACTCTAAGTTTTCTTTCCCCACTGTTGATCATTTCATCTAAGGTCCCTTCCTTTGAGTCCTGAGAGTCCTTTATCTCCTAGGTCTCTGGTACTTTCTAGAGGGTTCCTCCAATTCCCATCCCAAGAGGTTTAATATTTCCACTCATTCTTCTGACCGTCAGGGCATTTTTCTTGTTCTCCCTAATTCCTGATCATGTTCCTCTTTTCACCTCACTTTCCCTTCTCCCACTGAGTTCCCTCATTCCCTCTGCCTCAGGTTAATGCTTTCTTTTCACTCTCAGGTAGGATTTAAGTATCCTCACTTGGGCCCTTCTGCTTGTTGGCCTTGAGATCTGTGTATTGTTTTATAGCTATTCTGTACTTTTTTTGTCTAATATCCACTTAATAGTGAGTAAGTACAATTCATGTCTTATTGTTCTGAGTTATCTTACTCATGATATTTTTAGTTTCATCCACTTGCCTGCAAAACTCATGATATCCTCCTTCTTAATAGCTGAATACTATTCCATTTTATAAATTAACCACATATTCTGTATTCATTCTTCCATTGTTGTGACATCTGGTTTGTTTCCAGCTTCTGGCTATCACAGATCTCACAGGCCTCTATGAACATGGTGGATCACATGCCCTATGGTAATGTAGGGCATATTTTGGGTATATACACAGGAGTGGTGGAGCTACGTCTTCAGGTAGATCTATTTCCAGTTTTCTGAAGAAACTCCAGATTGATTACCAGTTTGCAATCACACCAGCTATGAGGAAGTTTTCCTCTTTCTCTATATTCTCTACAACATGTTCTGTCACCTGAGTATTTAATCTTACCTATTGTGATTGCTGTAATGTAGAAGGTTGTTGCAATTTTCATTTGCAGTTTCTAGGTGACTAAGGACATTGAAGATTTTTTATTTACTTATTTTTTTATTATTGGGTATTTATTTCATTTACATTTCCAATTCAATCCCAAAAGTCCCCAACACCCTCCCACACCCACTCCCCCACACCCACTCCCACCTCATGACCTTGGTGTTCCCCTGTACTGAGGCATATAAAGTCTGCACGACCAATAGGCCTCTCTTTCCACTGATGGCCAACCCGGCCATCTTCTGATACATATGCTGCTAGAGACAGGAGCTTTGAGGGGGGGTTACTGGTTAGTTCATATTATTGATCCACCTATTGGGTTGCAGATCCCCACAGCTCCCTGGGTACTTCCTCCAACACCTCCATTGGGGGCCCTGTGATCCATCCAATACCTAACAGTGAGCATCCATTTATGTGTTTACTAGTCCCCAGCATAGTCTCACAAGAGACAGCATATCAGGTTCCTTTCAGCAAAATATTGCTAGTGAATGCAATGGTGTCAGCGTTTGGAGGCTGATTATGGGATGGTTCCCCGGGTATGACAGCTTCTAGATAGTCCATCCTTTCGTCTCAGCTCCAAACTCTGTCTCTGTAGCTCCTTCCATGGGTGTCTTGCTCCCAATTCCAAGAAGGGGCAAAGTACCCACACCTTGGTTTTCGTTCTTCCCGAGCTTCAAGTGTTTCGCAAATTGTATCTTATATCTTGGGTATTCTAAGTTTCTGGGCTAATATCCACTTATCAGGGAGTAGATATAGTGTGAGTTCTTTTGTGAGTGAGTTACCTCACTCAGGATGATGCTCTCAAGGTCCATCCATTTGCCTAGGAATTTCATAAATTCATTCTTTTTAATAGCTGAGTAGTACTCCATTGTGTAAATGTACCACAGTTTCTGTATCCATTCCTCTGTTGAGGGGCATCTGGGTTCTTTTCAGCTTCTGGCTATTATAAATAAGGCTGCTATGAACATAGTTGAGCATGTGTCCTTCTTACCAGTAAGAACATCTTCTGGATATATGCCCAGGAGAGGTATTGTGGGATCCTCCTGTAGTACTATGTCCAATTTTTTGAGGAAACAACAGACTGATTTCCAGAGTGGTTGTACGAGCCTGCAATCCCACCAACAATGGAGGAGTGTTCCTCTTTCTCTACATCCTTGCCATCATCTGATGTCACCTGAATTTTTTATATTAGCCATTCTGACTGGTGTGAGGTGGAATCTCAGGGTTGATTTAATTTGCGTTTCCCTGATGATTAAGGATGTTGGACATTTTTTTTCAGGTACTTCTCAGCCATTCGGTATTGCTCAGGTGAGAAATTTTTGGTCAGCTCTGAGACCCATTTTTAATGGGGTTATTTGATTTTCTAGAGTCCACCATTTGAATTCTTTATATATATTGGATATTAGTCCCCTGTCTGATTGCAATTAGGTAAAGATACTTTCTCAATCTATTGGTGGCCTTTTTGTCTTATTGACAGTGTCTTTTGCCTTACAGAAACTTTGCTATTTTATGAGGTCCCATTTGTTGATTCTCGAACTTACAGCACAAGCCATTGCTCTTCTATTCTGGAATTTTTCCCCTGTGCCCATATCTTCCAGGTTTTTCTCCACTTTCTCCTCTATAAATTTCAGTGTCTCTGGTTTTATGTGAAGTTCCTTAACCTACTTAGATTTGACCTTAGTACAAGGAGATAGGAACGAATCAATTCCCATTCTTCTACATGATAATTGCCAGTTGTGCCAGCACCAATTGTTGAAATGCTGTCTTTTTTTTCCACTGGATGGTTTTAGCTCCTTTGTCAAAGATCAAGTGACCATAGGTGTGTGGGTTCATTTCTGGGTCTTCAATTCTATTCCATTGGTCTTGTCTGTCTCTATACGAATACCATACAGTTTTTATCACTATTGCTCTGTAGTACAGCTTTAGGTCAGGCATAGAGATTCTACCAGGGTTCTTTTATCCTTTATCCTTGAGAAGAGTTTTTGTTATGCTATGTTTTCTGTTATTCCAGAAGAATTTGGAGATTGCCCTTTCCAATTCCTTGAAGAATTGATTTGGAATTTTGATGGGGATTGCATTGACTCTGTAGATTGCTTTTGGCAAGATAGCCCATTTTTACTATAATGATCCTGCCAATTTTTTTATTTTTTTATACTTTATTCATGAATTAATTTAGAGTACTGGTTATAGATACAGAATACATAGTATTGGGTTTCAGAGTATATAATTTAAAACTTGATTTTTTTGAAAACCTATTTTTTATTACAGTGCATGTACATGTGTACGTGGGCACGTTGTATCCAGATACTTCACTGAACCTGTTTGTCAGGTTTAGGAGTTCTCTGGTAGAATTTTTAGGGTCACTTATATATGCTATCATATCATCTGCCAAAGTGATATTTTGACCGAGGTATCATTGAGAAGAGTGTTATTCAGTTTCCATGTGAATGTTGGCTTTCTGTTATTTATGGCATTATTGAAGACCAGCCTTAGTCCATGGTGATCTGATAGGATGCATGGGACAATTTTTGTATCTCTTGAGGCCTCTTTTGTGACCAATTATACGGTCAATTTTGGAGAAGGTACCATGAGGTGCTGAGAAGAAGGTATATCCTCTTGTTTTAGGGTAAAATATTCTGTAGATATCTGTTAGATCCATTTGTTTCATAACTTCTGTTAGTTTCACTGTGTCCCTGTTTAGTTACTGTTTCCATGATGTGTCCATTGATGACAGTGGTATGTAGAAATCCCCCACTATTATTGTGTGAGGTGCAAATTGTCTTTGAGCTTTACTAAAGTTTCTTCAATGAATGTGGCTCCCCATGTATTTGGAGCATAGATATTCAGAATAGAGAATTCCTCTTGGAAGATTTTACCTTTGATCAGTATGAAGTGCCCCTCCTTGTCTTTTTTGATGACTTTGGGTTGGAAGTCGATTTTATTAGATAGTAGAATGGCTACAACAGTTTGTTTCTTCAGACCATTTGCTTGGAAATTTGTTTTCCAGCCTTTCTTTCTGAGGTAGTGTCTGTCTTTTTCCCTGAGATGGGTTTCCTGTAAGCAGCAGAATGTTGGGTCCTGTTTTGTAGCTTGTATTTTAGTCTATGTCTTTTGATTGGGAAGTTGAGTCCATTGATATTAAGAGATATTAAGGAAAAGTAATTGTTGCTTCCTATTATTTTTGTTGTTAAAGTTGGCATTCTGTTCTTGTAGCTGTCTTTTTTTAGGTTTGTTGAAAGATTACTTTCTTTCTTTTTCTTGGATGTGGTTTCCATCTTTTATTGGTATTTTTGTTGTTGTTTTGTTTTGTTTTGTTTTCTGTTTTTTGTTTTTTGTTTGTTTGTTTTTCTGTTATTATCTTTGAAGGGCTGGATTCATGGAAAGATAATGTGTGAGTTTGGTTTTGTCATGGAATACTTTGGTTTGTATGGTAATTGAAAGTTTGGCTGGGTATAGTAGCCTGGGCTGGCATTTGTGTTCTCTATAGTGTCTATAGAATATCTGTCCAGGGTCTTCTGGCTTTCATAGTCTCTGGTGCAAAATCTGCTGTAATTCTGATAGGCCTGCTTTCATATGTTACTTGACCATTTTCCCTTACTGCTTTTAATATTCTATCTTTATTTAGTGCATTTGTTGTTCTGATTATTATGTGTCAAGAGGAATTTGTTTTCTGGTCCAGTCTATTTGGAGTTCTGCAGGCTCCTTGTATGTTCATGGGCATCTCTTCCATTACATTTGGGAAGTTTTCATCTATAGTTTTGTTGAAGATATTTGCTGGCCCTTGAAGTTGAAATTCTTCATTCTCATCTATTCCTATTATCCTTAGCTTTGGTCTTCTCATTGTGTCCTGGATTTCCTGGATGTTTTGAGTTAGGATCTTTTTTGCATTTCGCATTGTCTTTGATTATTGTGCTGATTTCTCTATGGAATCTTCTGCACCTGAGATTCTTTCTTCCATCTCTTGTATTCTGTTGCTGATGCTCACATCTATGGTTCCAGATTTCTTTCCTAGGGTTTCTACTTCAGTGTTGCCATACCCTGTGTTTTCTTTATTGTATCCACTTCCCTTTTTAGGTCTACTATGATTTTGTTCATTTCCATCACCTGTTTGGATGTGTTTTCCTCTTTTTCTTTAAGAACTTGTAACTCTTTAGCAGTGTTCTCCTGTATTTCTTTAAGTGAGTTATTAAAGTCCTTCTTGATGTCCTCTTCCATTATCATGAGATATTCCTTTAAATCTGGGTCTAGCTTTTCGGGTGTGTTGGGGTACCTAGGACTGCCTTAGGTGGGAGTGCCAGGTCCTGATGTAGGTAAGTGGTCTTGGTTTCTGTTAGTAAGATTCTTAAGTCTGCCTTTTGCCATCTGGTAATCTCTGGAGTCAGTTTTTATAGTTGTCTGTGGTTAGAGCTTGTTCCTTTTGTGATTCTGTTAGCATCTACCAGCAGACCTGGAGACTAGCTCTCTCCTGAGTTTCAGTGGTTAGAGCACTCTCTGAAGGCAAGCTGTCCTCTTGCAGAGAAGGTGCACAGATATCTGTTGATCAGATTTGCCTCCTGGCAGATGATGAAGGCCCGAAACAGGGCCTGTCCCAGAAACTGTTAGCTTCTGTAGTCCACACTCTCATCTGTGCAGACTAGTCTTGGCAGTATCCAGGAAGGAAGATGGCTCCAGTGAATGTTCCAACAAAGCCGTCCCAGGTGGGTTAGACACCTCTCCTCTGACAGAGAAGGTGCCCGGATGTCGGGAGCCTGTGCAGACTAGTCTTGGCAGGATCTGGGAACCAAGATGTTTCTGGCAGATGCTCAGGCAATGGCCTCTCGGGCCGGGTGGACACCTCTCCTCTGGCAGTGAAGGTGCCTGGATGTCTGGAGCCTGAAATGGGGCCTGCCCCAGAAGCTCTGTGGCTTCCGTCTCGAGGATTTTTTTTTTTTTAAGTACTTCTTGGTCATTCAAGTCACCTCTCTGTGATTCCCATTTATTCATTGGGTTGTTTGTTTGTTTGTTTTTTGTTTTGGGTTTTTTTTTTTTTGGAGATTAGCTACTTGAGTTCTTTATATGTTTTAGATGTTAGCCCTCTATCGGGTGTGGGGTTAATGAAGATTTCTTCCCCAATCTGTAGGTTGTCCATTTGTCCTATTGACTATATTCTTTGTCTTACAAAAGCTTTTCAGCTTCATGAGATACCATTTATTAATTCTTGATCTTAGAGACTGAGCCATTGGAGATCTCTTTAGGAACTTTCTTTTCTTGCCAATGAGTTTAAGGCTCTTTCCTAATTTCTCTCCTATTAGATTCAGTGTATCTGGTTTATGCTGAGATCCTTGATCCACTTGGACTTGAGTTTTGTCCAGGTGACAAATATGGATCTATTTCATTTTTCTACATACACATTGCCGGATAGGGGGCACCATTTATTGAACATGCTTTATTTTTTAAATTGTATGTTTTTGACTTCTTTGTCAATGATCAAGTATGCAAAAGTGTGCATTTGTACTTCAGTGTCTTCAATTTTATTGTACTTTTCTTCCTGCATGTCTCTTTACCAAAAACATGTAATTTTTATCTCATTTAGTCTGTAGGAAAGCTTGAGGTCAAGGATAATGATTCATCTAGAAGTTCTTTTGTTCTTTATTTTATTTTATTTTATTTTATTTTATTTTATTTTTATACTCCATATTTTATTCCACCAACCTTGATCCACCCTCCCTCTGTTCCACATCCCATACCTATCCCCACCCCTTGTTTCCAAGTGAATGTCCACATCACCTACTCCACCTGACCTCTAAATTCCCTTGGGCATCCAGTCTCTTGAGAGTTAGGTGCATCATCTCTGAATGAACACAGACCCGGATGTCCTCTACTATATGTGTGTTGGGGGCCTCATATCAGCTGCTGCATGCTGTCTGTTTATTGGTCCAGTGTTTGAGAGATTTTGGGGGTCAAGATTAATTGAGACTGTTGGTTCTCCTACAGGATTGCCCTTCTCCTCAGCTTCTTTCAGCCTTCCCTCATTCAACAACAGGGTTCAGCAGCTTCTGTCCATTATTTGGTTTCAAATATCAGCATTTGACTCTTTCAGCTGCTTATTAGGTCTTTTTGAGGGCAGTCATGATAGGTCCCTTTCTGTGAGTGCTCCATAGCCTCAGTAATAGTGTCAGGCCTTGGGACCTCCCCTTGAGCTGGATCCCACTTTGTGCCTGTTGCTGGACTTTCTTTTCCTCATGATCCTCTCAATTTTCATTCCTGTAATTCTTTCAGACAGGAACAACTATGGTTCCGAGATGTGACTGTGGGTTGGCAACCCCATCCCTTACTTGATGTCTTCCTGTGGGAGGTAGACTCTTTAAGTTCCCTTGCCCTACTGTCAGGCATTTCATCTAAAAATCCCTCCCTTTGCATCTATATTCATAAGGCAAATTGGTCTGAAGTTCTCTTTCTTTGTTGGGATTTTGTTTTAAGTATCAGAGTACTTATGGTTTCATAGAATGAATTTGGTAGTGTTCCTTCTGTTTCCACTTTATGGACTAATTGGAGGAGTGTTGTATTACCTCTTCTTTGAAGGGAACACAAAAAGAATCCCACCCTTTAGAGTAGGCGGGAAGTAGGACACATAGGGTGGTGATTTGCAGAAGCACTTAACTGGAGTTTATTTAACCCATAAGATGTGGATCTGAGTGGATTTCCTGAAGCTAACATGCATCTTTTTAAGTTTACTAAAGGAGATAAATCTATGAAAAATAAGAACACTCTTTAAGATGAGCTCAGGTTAGACAGAGGGCTTTTGGTAGAGTAGAAGGAGCAAAAGCTCACTTGATCTTGACTTCAGTATGACTGCCGACCATGAAACAGGGGTTTTCTTTCTGTCTAGAAAACTGGATGCATACAAATTTAGCTTAATGTGAAACATTTTTAAGTCTGTACTTAAAACACAATGAAAGAAAACTTAAATTCTTGAGCTTGGAACTATGATAAGGGATGATATAGTGAAATGTTTTACCAGAGTTAAAATAATATTTTGACAGAACTTTATTGATTAAGGTTGGAACTCTGAACTTTCCAAGTTCTAATACAACAGTAGCATAGTGAGGGGGGAGAAATAGGAAATATTTAAATTTGTCAGATATACCTTAAATCACTTTTTATCAGAATTTAGTCTTTTATTTACATTTACTTACCTTAAAACACGTTCTTAGATTCTAAGGCACTTTTTAAATTTTATTTTTATTAGATATTTTCTTTCTTTACATTGCAAATGTTATCCCCTTTCCTAGTTTCCCCTCTGAAAATCCCCTATCCTGTCCCCACTTCCCCCTGCTCCTCAACCTACCCACTCCTGGCCCTGGTATTGCCCTATACTGGAGCATAGAACATGCACAGCACCAAGGGCCTCTCCTCCCATTGATGACAGACTACGCCATCCTCTGCTACACATACAGCTAGAGCTATGAGTCCCACCATGTGTTTTCTTTGATTGGTGGTTTAGTCTGAGGGAGCTTGGGAATACTTATTTGTTCATATTGTTATTCCTTTTATGGGGCTGCAAACCCCTTCATCTCCTTGGGTACATTCTCTAGCTCCTTCATTGGGGACCCTGTATTTGTCAGGCACTGGCAGAGCTTCTCAGGAGACAGCTTTATCAGGCTCCTGTCAGGAAGTTTAAGGCACTTTCTTATATCCTAATAACATAAGCTTTCATATCCTCATAACTTTACATATTTTTTCATATCCAGTTATTGACCATGAGACGCAGGTGGCTCATCACTGGGAGCAGTCATTTCAAAACAAGTTCCTTTAGATAAAGAAATAATATAAGTTACATCTGAAACCTTCATGTTTTTAATATACAGCCTGTGTGCAAGGCAAAAAATTTGCCCTTTTAAATAAGAGACCTAGTAGTTTTAACTAACTCATGAGTTACCTAATGAACTCATATGGTGCTGTATTACCTTGAGGTAAAGTGCTCATTGCCTGTTGTCTAACTGTCAAGCTACAACAAGCTTAGCTGTCAATGTGAACTGAATTCCAAGAAGGGTAAATTATAATATAAATGTCATATATTTATTAATTAAAATACCAGATATGTGTTCATAATTCACTACCTAGAGAGCTGTCCCAGGTTCCTGTAGTCTCCCTGACAACAAGGAAAAAGGTATATCATTGGTACAAGAAAGATGAATATGGACTGTGTTCTCTTCTATATGTGGTTTTTAAATATTAAGTCCATAGACCAGCACCAAGTTGCAAACCATACACTTTACATACAGAGTAAGGGAGTAGGCTAGACTGATCAATCTTGTTAGGAAAGGAAGATAGAACAGATTGTTATGGATGGACATGTAAACAGGATATAAGGCTCAAGTGGAGAGAGGAAGATGGGATTGAGGGGGAGGATATTGGGAGAAACAAATAAATTTAGTGGTCATTTGAAAGGTAGTATGGAAATCTATCACAGTAGAAGATTCTTAAATATATATCCATAATTGAAGGAAATCAAGTTACATTGCCAAATGATGAGGGAGACAAAATCCCAACTGAACATCTCTTATAACCAAATGATGTTTCCAGTATTGAGATTGGGTTACATCTTAATTGAGTTATTGGCCAAAGGGTCTCATGGGAAACTCCAAACAACCAGTTATTGATTGTTCTCCACAAAGTGAGAGTAAGACGCTATTGCTGAAGATAACACCTAAACAAATCATTGAACACTGAGAAGTCAAGCCTCCCTATACTCTTCAACCCTAAGGTCTAGTATTACTGGAAATTACTCTATTAAAAAAAGACAAACACAAACAAACAAACAAACAAATCAGAGAAGGAAATTAAAGAGCAGCCCAGCTTCCAACCCTTCCTATCCTCAATTAAGTGATTTTTATTGTAAGAGTTGCCTTGGCCATGATATCCCTTCAAAGCAAAGAAATGTTAACTAAGACAAGGGACAATATAGTTCATTTCCCAGGGTACCTTAATATTTTGTTTTAATTCACATGATTTTATTTTTAATACTTCTGTATTTCTCTAACCATTATCAATTAGTTCTTAGAAGTTCTGCTCTTAAAATCTGTGAGTGCCATCTGATGCTTCTTTACTTCAGTCTGCATCAATAAAAATATAAGCTGATCTTCTTAAACCTACTAATCAATCTTACTCAGGTGATACAGATTATATGCCTGTTTTATCCTTAGTCCTTTATGTTTAACTACGGTTTAGCATTTCATTGTGCTATTTAGTTAGTTAAATGTACCACACACCAATGAAATATTAATGAATCTGTGGTAAATATTTTGCTAGGTCAATATTATTCACATTTTCTCAATGAAAGTGAAACTATGTAATAAACAAACAAATGACAATAAACAGCAACCACAAAATTAAAACTAAGAAACAACAAACAAACAAAAACTTAACTAAAACAAGAATGATTCCTGCGAATTTAGGGTATCCAATACTGGTGAAATAAATGTCAAAATAATTTAAAAATGTTCTGTTGGTTTTACTAATTAATCTTCAGACACTTGGCCTATATCTTACGCTATACAAGGCTTGGTGTTATTTTACTTTCCTTTTGAAATCAATGTTTATACATAATTTTTACTTTAATTTCAAGATAATTTAACCAGTTTGGGGGATGAATAACTCTGATACTTGATACAGAGGCTGAAGCAGGAGACTCATGTTGTTTTCTTATCTGAAGATTACAGTGTGCCACACACATTCACCTTCTCTTGCTGTAACACATGGGAAATGAGAAAGCAGAATGCAATTGGATTTCAATTATTTCTTCCATTTTTAAATGTCTCACAAAAGCTACTGAGATCAAGACATTTTCTGAGAATGAGGACACATGATGTCTGTGAGATTATAATAACTGCAGCATGGTCACATTCCTAGCTTCACACAAATACGGAGTAAAACTTTATATAGAGAAACAAAGGTTTTTGAATTTTCTTCCTTTTTAACCTCTCCTCACCCATAATGTGTTAGGAATCCTTGTCTGTACTCTACGAAGATGAGAGAAATAATATTGGATGAGATGTTCACTGAATTTCTTATTTTCTCAAAATTGTGTAGTGTCTTTCACATTGTAGATAAGCACTCAAAATGTAGGAATTTGACTTATAAACTTTTAATAAACAGTAAAATATATTTTCTCTTTTTAGTTAAAATATTGTAATAATAGTTACTGAATCACTCTGCTTGCTTATATGTGACTGAGAAATAGAGAATAGTTTATCATAAAGTTACAAAGTTTTAAGTAATTAAAATCACAGCAACTATCTGAAGCTTGATGGAATTTATGTTTCGTTTGTTTTTTGTTGCTTGTTTTTTTGCTTTTTGTATAAGGTAGGAGGGATATGCAGAAACTAGCAATCTTAGCATATTCACTATCAACCTTCAGTTACATTTTCAAATGTTGCCAAGGTCAGGGTGTACAGGGTCAGACATTGACAGTTGCTTTGCCTTTTCCAAGGTGAGTATCTTGCATTAAAACAAATTATGAATGACATATTAACCGTAAAATATGACATTTTAAAGGTCAGAATAGTAATTCTCCTTTTAACAAGTAATATTAGAAAATGTCTCTTGCAAAATAATAAACACCTGCCATTGTTCATACTGAAAAAATGAAATACATTTTCATATCAGATACTTCATATTTTATCTAGTTTATGAACAAAATCAGTAAACACCTTATATGTCCAATGAATGGAACAACACTTCACTGTCAGAGTTCCAGTGACCAACTTTGTATTATCATAATTGAAACCATCCCAGGGAGGTGATATAGAAAATACTGAGACTCTTCTATAAAAAGACCAAAACTGGGCAGTCATATTCTCCAGGAAGCAATATTTTGGAGGCATATTTTTAAATATTTATTTATTTATTTTACATATATGAGTACACTATTGTTCTCTTCAGACACACCAGAAGAGGGCATCGGACTCCATGATAGATGGTTGTAAGCCACCATGTGGTTGCTGGAAATTGAACTCAGGACCTCTGGAAGAGCAGTTGGTACTCCTAACCGCTGAGCCATCTCTCCAGCCCCATATTATTTTTTAATACAGTAAAACAAACCATTAAATTAGACTAATAAAAGAAAGCAAAAGCACAGAAAAAATGAAAAATAAAAATAGGAGTCTTTGATCATTATTTAAACATGGAATGTTATACCCAATAGTGATTAGTTTTACAACTTAATTGTTTGTTAATGGTTTATATGTAGAATTGTGTCTCAGCTCAAGCAATGAGACATTTCCTCGGAAACCACTGTCTTCAGCAAAAACAAATGTGTGTACCTGTATTGTCACAGCCATATTAGGTAAATATTATGGTATGGACAAAGAAAGAAGAATAAAGCAAAGAAACAGGAATAATCATTGATACTTTGGATTATACATGATGAGTTCATGACAAAAAAAATACAGCTCTCAAACCAATTTTGTTTGTTTGTTTTTGTTGTTGTTGTTCTTGTTTTTTCAAGATATCTAATCATAGTATGAACCCTGCGATTGTTATTTACTGAAATATTCTGTTTCTAGTTGTGACATGGTTCAGCACTAGTCACACCTTTAATCTATGAGCTTTATACTTATTGTAAACAGATTAAATAAAGTCAACCATAGGTCATTAGGCAAAGCAAGCACCCAGTTGAAAGGGAGTGAACTTAGGAAAAATAATCATAGACACTGAGAAGGGAGAATGGGTCATCAGACAGCTGAGCCACTTGTCAAGGGAGTTTCTAGAAGAATCAGACAAATCATCTAAACAGTTCCATAACACCTAAAGAAATAGAAGCAGTCATTGAAAGTCTCCCAATCAAAAAAGCCCCCAAGACCAGATGGGTTTAGTGCAGTATTCAATGTGACCTTTAAAGAAGGCCTAATACCAATGATTTTCAAACTATTCCAAAAAATAGAAAGAGAAGGAACATAACCCAATTCCTTCAATGAACTCATGATTATGCTTATACATAAATCACACAAAGACCCAACAAAGAAAGAGAACATTAGACCAAAATCCCTTATGATATCAATGCAAAATGCAAAATATAAGTCTTGTAAACCAAATCCAAGAAGATGTGAAAATAATCATTCACTATGATCACGTAGGCTTAAATCCAGTGATACAGGGGTCATTCAATATATGGAAATCCATCAATGTAATCCACTGTATAAACAAACTCAAAGGGGAAAAAAAACACATAATCGTCTCATTAGATGCTACAAAAGCATTTGACAAAATTCAGCGCCCTTCTTGGAAGATCAGGAACTCATGGTTCATACCTAAACATATTAAAAGCAATATACAGCACACCAATAGCCAACATCAAACTAAATGGAGAGAAACTTGAAGCAACCCCACTAATGTCAGGGGCAAGAAAAAGCTGCTCACTCGCTCCCTATTTATTCAATATAGAACTTGAAGTCCTAGCCAGAGAAATTAGATGACAAAAGGAGATCAAATTGATACCAATTGGAAAGAAAGAAGTCAAACTATCACTATTTTCACATGATATAATTGTATACATATGTGACCCCAAATTCCAACAGAGAACTAAAACTGATAAACAACTTCAGCAAAGTGGTTGGATATAAAATTAACTCAAACAAATCAGTAGCCTTCATCTACTCAAAGGATAAACAGGCTAAGAATGAAAATAGGGAAATAACAGCCTTCAAAAAAGTCACAAATAATATAAAATACATTGGTGTGACTCTAACCAAGCAAGTGAAAGATCTGTATATCAAGAAGTTCAAGTCTTTGAAGTATGAAAACAAAGAAGCCCTCATAATATGGAAAGATCTTCCATGTTCAAGGATGGGCAGGATGAATAGGGTAAAAATGGCCATCTTGCCAAAAGCAATGTACAGATTCAAGGCCATCCCCATCAAAATTCCAACTCAGTTCTTCATAGGGTTAGACTCAAGCAGTTTGCAAATTTAATTGGATTAAGAAAAAAACATGATAATAAAAACTATTCTCAGCAGTAAAAGAAATTCTTGGATTATTACCATTCTTGACCTCAAGCAGTGTTACAGAGCAATAGTGATAAAAACTGTACAGTATTGGTACAGAGGAAGGCAGGTAGATAAAATAGAATAGAATTGAAGACCCGGAAATGAACCCACACACCTCTGGTCACTTGATATCTGACAAAGAAGCCAAAACCATCCAGTGGGAAAAAGACAGCATTTTCAAAAATTGGTGCTGGTTCAACAGTTGGTCAGCATGCAAATGGATCCATTCTTATCTCTTTGTACAAAGCTCAAGTCCAAGTAGAGTAAGGACCATCTCCGCATAAAACCAGATACACTGAAACTAATAGAAGAGAAAGTGGGGAATATGCTCTTTTTGCAACTCTATAGGAAGAATATCAACTACCCAGACACCACCAGTGCTCCCAGATACTAAACCACCAACTGAAGAGTACAGATGGTGGGATCCATGGTTCCAGCTGCATATGTAGCAGAGGATGGTCTTATATGCCATCAGTGGGAGGAGAGTCCCCTTGTCCTGTAAAGGGTCAATGCCACAGTGTAGAGGAATATCAGGTTGGTGAGGTGGAAGTGGGTGGGTTGGTGGGTGAGCACTGTCATAGAAACAGGAGGAGATGTTATGGGATAGGGAGATTGCAGAGGGGAAACCAGGAAATGGGATAACATTTGAAATGTAAATAAATGAAATATCTGAAAAGAAAAGGAAAAACAAAACAGAAGCAGAAGAGGAAAAACCAGCCATATAGTTGAATTCAGGATAAAATAAGTTAAGAGTTAGTCAAGGAATGGGTCTAGCCTAGGCATTTATTAATAACATTAAACTTGTGTTGTTATGTGGGAACTAAGACATTAGTAGATCTGTGGTTATAAATGGTGCCCAACATATAGATTCTTAGATTCAGGCTTTAGACCCCGTGAAGCCAAGGGAAAGGACAGTTTAGCATACTGTTCTGGCTAGTGGACACATTGCTTTCTGAGTGGAGCAGCTAAAGTCTGCCTGGCCATATAAGCTAGCAAACACTGGTAGGCAGGAAATACAGAGACACCAAGTACAGAAGTACAGGTTCCTTCCCTCCACACTGGACTGTATGGCTTGCCTCTGTGGTGAGTTCAGGCCGGTGAGGAGATGGTAGAGTAGAAAACCACACCCTTAATGCACAGTCCCACAGGCCACATGTTGTTCTGGAAATTCAGTGCTCTGATTGGTGGGAAGCACTCTTACACAAAACAACAACCCTGTCCTGGCACACTGCATCAATAGCCCTGTGCCCACTGAGAGACACCAGCCCATCCCAACAAGTCAGGACACATTGGCTTGAAAATACCAGTGAGTGCCTGCAGGTGGAGGCCTGAAGCTATGCAAAAGTACAGCAGGTTAAAGAGGCTTGAGAAAGGCCAGCACATAAGGCAAAACCAGCATATGGCAGCCTACTGAACTAAGCTGAGGGAGCAGAGCCATCCACCAATACCTGGTACTAGCTGACCTGCAGAAATAGCACTAGAAACAACATGAAGAAGAAATCCAAGCCCAGACGATAGTCTCTAACCCAGTAAGTATCTTTTAAACCACTCTAAATGCTAAAGAAAGAAAGAAATTAAGCATAGAAAGTCACATAGAGAAGGTCTTTGAAGGAAAAAAGAAATAGAGATAAAAGAAAATGTTTAGAAATGTAGAGAAACCCAGGTGATACAATGTGTCTGGAAACTCAAGGATTTTGTTTGGCTTAGCACAAGATAACTACCTTTTCGGGAATGATTAAAGATATCTATATCTCTATATCTCAACATCTCTATCTATCTATCTATCTATCTATCTATCTATCTATCTATCTATCATCTATTACTTTATCTCTCTCTATTTCTCTCTATATATATATCTGATATAATATATAATATATCAGATATATATATGATATATATAATATCAGAGATATATAAAAGAGATCAAAGAAGACAGACTTAGATATGGAAGGAAATGAAAAAAATCCTTGTTAAGTTACAAACAGTAGATCAAAGTTTACACAGTTTTTTGAATCATGAAGAAAATTTAAATGTTTCCAATCTAAAGTCTATAGTGCTAACATGTAACAAGACTGCTAAAAGGCAGTCTATATCTGTTTTAAAACCTAAAATGATCCTCCCAGCCTGGATAAGGGAATTAGATGGAGATGAGAGAAATCCACAGGGTAATCAAGAATTCACATGGCAGCTTATCGAGTCACAAGATTTAAAAAGGTTTAAGGAAGCAATGATGACATCAGGTTTATATATAAAATACTTAATAAGTGGACCTCTCAAATTTGTATAATTTCAAAAAGTTGGAGACACATGATGACAGCTGTCTTAGTCAGGGTTTCTATTCCTGCACAAACATCATGACCAAGAAGCAAGTTGGGGAGGAAAGGGTTTATTCGGCTTACACTTCCATACTGCTGTTCATCACCAAAGGAAGTCAGGACTGGAACTCAAGCAGGTCAGAAAGCAGGAGCTGATGCAGAGGCCATGGAGGGATGTTCTTTACTGGCTTGCCTCCCCTGGCTTGCTCAACCTGCTCTCTTATAGAACCAAGACTACCAGCCCAGAGATGGTCCCACCCACAAGGGGCCTTTCCCCCTTGATCACTAATTGAGAAAATGCCTGACAGTTGTATCTTATGGAGGCATTTCCTCAACTGAAGCTCCTTTCTCTGTGATAACTCCAGCTGTGTCAAGCTGACACAAAACTAGCTAGTACAACAACCATCTAACAGACTGGCTCTCAATTACAATGGCTAACAGTGAAAAGAAAAAGTTTTGATCATGAATCAACCAAATGGGACTAGACTCACTGATACTGTCAAGGAACAATTACTACATGAAGGTCCATTTTTTGAATTAATAGCATAGATCACCCTTGATGATATTATCTAAGAACGATACCATACAATAATCTTAAATACATTTACAAAAATAACCAAAGGTTCAAATGAGTTTTTCATCAAATTTACAGAATGATCAACTATAGCCCTAAATACGGTAATATCACATTGAACTGCTAGACAAATTTTAATTGTATCATTAGCTTTATAAAATGCTAATGCAGCATGCAAAATTGCTATTTGACCATTAAAACATATATCTGTACCTCCTTATGGATGGCTCAAAACTACTGCAGATCTAGGATCTAATGCTCACAATTAAGTTTTTGTTGGACAAATAACTAAATGGAGAAAACACCAAATGCTCATTGCTGTGAAAGTTCAGGTCATTCCTTAAAGGATTACAGGCAAACAGTTCCTAAGAATAAACCCTTCTATAATAATAGTATTCCAGGACGAGAGGTTCCTGTGATATGAAGAAGATGTGGAAGGAACAGACATAATGGTGATAAATGTAGGCCATTCAAAGATGTTTCAGAAAATTCCTTTAATGTTTAAACAATGACTAAGGGACTTTACTCTGTTGTGCCTGGGGGCATTTATGAACACCTGAAGACCACTAAGGAGCCGGTCTAATATAATAAACAAATTAGGGTCCTTTAATGTAATAATCAAATTAGGGTCTCTTCATTATACTTTGAGTTTGGTTCAACTCACCCCAAGACATAGGATAGTTTCCTGAAGCAGCTTTGAACTCTCGTTGAGACAGGATTTTATAGGAAATTGGGACATGTAACAGGATATCCAGCATGGCAAGGATATAATAGAATTATCATTGTAAGCTAAATGATAGGTGCTCTGAAGCAAGACCAAAAAAAAAAAAAAAAAAAATCACAAATAGCCTGGAAGTACATCTGTAACAATCAGACTAATCTTTGATTGACTGTTGGTAGGAAGTAGCTATGGAGTAATTTTTGGGTATGGGTCAAGGACAAATCATGGGTCCTTCCTAGTACTTGGGTGTAGATTGGGTTCAGTTGCAGGTCAAGTTATCAGGCTTTATCATTTAATATGGAGGCAGGTCCCAAGATAAAGTAAGTTTGGCCTCTCAACTCATGACCCGACAATTTTGCTATCTAATCAAAAAAAAAAAAAGAATATTCTGAAAAACAACTAGAAAATCAAAGACTGATGAACAGAGCTGCTTAAAACTTAAATAAACCATTTAACAGAGATAGAGAAGCTCCTATAGATTCATTAAAAGATGCTAAAAGTACACAGAAACATATATTTTAGCACAATACTATTAATGATAAGAGACCAAAATTAAAAGCACAGTTAGATGGAATTAAGATGGAAAAATTACTGGATATATTAACAGATTAACTATAATATCATAAGATGACTAGATTCCAGCTTCGTTACTTCAGTGGATTTCTTCACAGTTCCTATGAATTGTGACATTGTCTCACGTAAAACAAAGTCTAAAATAGGCTAAATGCATACACTAGAAGGTCAAGTAGGAAAATGAGGTTATGTATGGCTAATATAGCTGTAAGTCTATGGGAGAAGGGATTCATTGCAAAAGTGGGAAGAACAGATTACAATTCCTCTAGTTTTAACTTCTTCTAGTTTTAAAGCTAAAATGTAAAAGAAAAGATGTTCCTAATAAGGAAATAAAGAAATGTGATAGAAGAAACAGATACAGACTATCCAAGCTGTCCATAAGAAGTAAAAAGGAAAGACTGACTCCAACTTTATGTGGGGGAGCCACTGCAGATAATGGCAAATTGACATACATGTCTGGATAGAACATGGCCTATAACAAAAGGAAAATGGCAAACACAAGAAGAACTAGTCCAAGAGCTATGGGAAACTAAACATATAGAAAAGGCCACCAGATCATGGAATTCTCCTATATTTGTCATTAAAAGAAAAGCTGAAGTTTGGAGGATGTTGACAGATATGAGGACAATCAATAAAAATATCTAGCCAATGGGATCTTTAAATCTGAAATCCTATTGCTTTCTGTGTTACCTAAGTCATGTGCTATTATAGTGATTGATTTAAGTGATTGCTTTTTCACAATTCTTTAGAATGGGCATGATAGGGAAAGGTTTGCTTTCTCAATATCTGTTTATAATAATAGTTGTTCTATAAGAAATACCATTAGAGGGTCTTGCCACAAGTTTTGTTATTCAGTCTTAACTTATGCCAGTATTTTGTAAAACAGCCATTAGAAATATTTTGTAAAGAATTTCTTCAGCCTACAATTGACTATTATATGAATTATATCTTTCTGGTTGATTCAGATACAAATACTTTAGAAAAAAATGTTTGATGAAGTAAAGAGAATTTTGCCATGCTAAGAGTTACAAATTGTTCCTGAAAAATGCAAACATAATTTTATGAATTATCTGAGATATAAGAAAGGTATACATAAGATTGTACCACCAGGCTCGAGCCCCGGGCTACCTTGCCAGCAGAGTCTTGCCCAACACCCGCAAGGGCCCACACGGGACTCCCCACGGGATCCTAAGACCTCTGGTGAGTGGAACACAGCGCCTGCCCCAATCCAATCACGCGGAACCTGAGACTGCGGTACATAGGGAAGCAGGCTACCCGGGCTTGATCTGGGGCACAAACCCCTTCCACTCCACTCGAGCCCCGGGCTACCTTGCCAGCAGAGTCACCTGACACCCGCAAGGGCCCACACAGGATTCCACACGAGATCCTAAGACCTCTAGTGAGTGGAACACAACTTCTGCCAGGAGACTGGTTCTAACACCAGATATCTGGGTACCTGCCCTGCAAGAAGAGAGCTTGCCTGCAGAGAATACTCTGCCCATTGAAACTAAGGAGAGTGCTACCCTCCAGGTCTGCTTATAGAGGCTAACAGAGTCACCTGAAGAACAAGCTCTTAACAGTGACAACTAAAACAGCTAGCTTCAGAGATTACCAGATGGCGAAAGGCAAACGTAAGAATCCTACTAACAGAAATCAAGACCACTCACCATCATCAGAATGCAGCACTCCCACCCCACCTAGTCCTGGGCACCCCAACACAACCGAAAATCTAGACCCAGATTTAAAAACATTTCTCATGATGATGATAGAGGACATCAAGAAGGACTTTCATAAGTCACTTAAAGAATTACAGGAGAGCACTGCTAAAGAGTTACAGGCCCTTAAAGAAAAGCAGGAAAACACAGCCAAACAGGTAGAAATCATTAAAGAAAAACAGGAAAACACATCCAAACAGGTGATGGAAATGAACAAAACCATACTAGAACTAAAAGGGGAAGTAGACACAATAAAGAAAACCCAAAGCGAGGCAACGCTGGAGATAGAAACCCTAGGAAAGAGATCTGGAACCATAGATGCGAGCATCAGCAACAGAATATAAGAAATGGAAGAGAGAATCTCAGGTGCAGAAGATTCCATAGAGAACATCGACACAACAGTCAAAGAAAATACAAAATGCAAAAGGATCCTAACTCAAAACATCCAGGTAATACAGGACACAATGAGAAGACCAAACCTACGGATAATAGGAATTGATGAGAATGAAGATTTTCAACTTAAAGGGCCAGCTAATATCTTCAACAAAATAATAGAAGAAAACTTCCCAAACATAAAAAAAGAGATGCCCATGATCATACAAGAAGCATACAGAACTCCAAATAGACTGGACCAGAAAAGAAATTCCTCCCGACACATAATAATCAGAACAACAAATGCACTAAATAAAGATAGAATATTAAAAGCAGTAAGGGAGAAAGGTCAAGTAACATATAAAGGAAGGCCTATCAGAATTACACCAGACTTTTCACCAGAGACTATGAAAGCCAGAAGAGCCTGGACAGATGTTATACAGACACTAAGAAAACACAATTGCCAGCCCAGGCTACTATACCCGGCCAAACTCTCAATTACCATAGATGGAGAAACCAAAGTATTCCACGACAAAAACAAATTCACACAATATCTTTCCACGAATCCAGCCTTTCAAAGGATAATAACAGAAAAGAAGCAATACAAGGACGGAAATCACGCCCTAGAACAACCAAGAAAGTAATCATTCAACAAACCAAAAAGAAGACAGCCACAAGAACAGAATGCCAACTCTAACAACAAAAATAAAAGGAAGCAACAATTACTTTTCCTTAATATCTCTTAATATAAATGGACTCAATTCCCCAATAAAAAGACATAGACTAACAGACTGGCTACACAAACAGGACCCAACATTCTGCTGCTTACAGGAAACCCATCTCAGGGAAAAAGACAGACACGACCTCAGAGTGAAAGGCTGGAAAACAATTTTCCAAGCAAATGGACTAAAGAAACAAGCTGGAGTAGACATTTTAATATCGGATAAAATCGACTTCCAACCCAAAGTTATCAAAAAAGACAAGGAGGGACACTTCATACTCATCAAAGGTAAAATCCTCCAAGAGGAACTCTCAATTCTGAATATCTACGCACCAAATGCAAGGGCAGCCACATTCATTAGAGACACTTTAGTAAAGCTCAAAGCATACATTGCACCTCAAACAATAATAGTGGGAGACTTCAACACACCACTTTCTTCAAAGGACAGATCATGGAAACAGAAACTAAACAGGGACACAGTGAAACTAACAGAAGTTATGAAACAAATGGACCTGACAGATATCTACAGAACATTTTATCCTAAAACAAAAGGATATACCTTCTTCTCAGCACCTCACGGGACCTTCTCCAAAATTGACCATATAATTGGTCACAAAACAGGCCTCAATAGATACAAAAATATTGAAATTATCCCATGTATCCTATCAGACCACCATGGCCTAAGACTGATCTTCAATAACAACATAAATAATGGAAAGCCAACATTCACGTGGAAACTGAATAACACTCTTCTCAATGATACCTTGGTCAAGGAAGGAATAAAGAAAGAAATTAAAGACTTTTTAGAGTTTAATGAAAATGAAGCCACAATGTACCCAAACCTATGGGACACAATGAAAGCATTTCTAAGAGGGAAACTCATAGCTCTGAGTGCCTCCAAGAAGAAACGGGAGACAGCACATACTAGCAGCTTGACAACACATCTAAAAGCCCTAGAAAAAAAGGAAGCAAATTCACCCAAGAGGAGTAGACGGCAGGAAATAATCAAACTCAGGGGTGAAATCAACCAAGTGGAAACAAGAAGAACTATTCAAAGAATTAACCAAACGAGGAGTTGGTTCTTTGAGAAAATCAACAAGATAGATAAACCCTTAGCTAGACTCACTAAAGGGCACAGGGACAAAATCCTAATTAACAAAATCAGAAATGAAAAGGGAGACATAACAACAGATCCTGAAGAAATCCAAAACACGATCAGATCCTTCTACAAAAGGCTATACTCAAAAAAACTGGAAAACCTGGACGAAATGGACAAATTTCTGGACAGATACCAGGTACCAAAGTTGAATCAGGATCAAGTTGACCATCTAAACAGTCCCATATCACCTAAAGAAATAGAAGCAGTTATTAATAGTCTCCCAACCAAAAAAAGCCCAGGACCAGATGGGTTTAGTGCAGAGTTCTATCAGACCTTCAAAGAAGATCTAATTCCAGTTCTGCACAAACTATTTCACAAAATAGAAGTAGAAGGTACTCTACCCAACTCATTTTATGAAGCCACTATTACTCTGATACCTAAACCACAGAAAGACCCAACAAAGATAGAGAACTTCAGACCAATTTCTCTTATGAATATCGATGCAAAAATCCTCAATAAAATTCTTGCTAACCGAATCCAAGAACACATTAAAGCAATCATCCATCCTGACCAAGTAGGTTTTATTCCAGGGATGCAGGGATGGTTTAATATACGAAAATCCATCAATGTAATCCATTATATAAACAAACTCAAAGACAAAAACCACATGATCATCTCGTTAGATGCAGAAAAAGCATTTGACAAGATCCAACACCCATTCATGATAAAAGTGTTGGAAAGATCAGGAATTCAAGGCCCATACCTAAACATGATAAAAGCAATCTACAGCAAACCAGTAGCCAACATCAAAGTAAATGGAGAGAAGCTGGAAGCAATCCCACTAACATCAGGGACTAGACAAGGCTGCCCACTTTCTCCCTACCTTTTCAACATAGTACTTGAAGTATTAGCCAGAGCAATTCGACAACAAAAGGAGATCAAGGGGATACAAATTGGAAAAGAGGAAGTCAAAATATCACTTTTTGCAGATGATATGATAGTATATATAAGTGACCCTAAAAATTCTACCAGAGAACTCCTAAACCTGATAAACAGCTTCGGTGAAGTAGCTGGATATAAAATAAACTCAAACAAGTCAATGGCCTTTCTCTATACAAAGAATAAGCAGGCTGAGAAAGAAATTAGGGAAACAACACCTTTCTCCATAGTCACAAATAATATAAAATATCTTGGCGTGACTCTAACTAAGGAAGTGAAAGATCTTTATGATAAAAACTTCAAATCTCTGAAGAAAGAAATTAAGGAAGATCTCAGAAGATGGAAAGATCTCCCATGCTCATGGATTGGCAGGATCAACATTGTAAAAATGGCTATCTTGCCAAAAGCAATCTACAGATTCAATGCAATCCCCATCAAAATTCCAACTCAATTCTTCAACGAATTGGAAGGAGCAATTTGCAAATTTGTCTGGAATAACAAAAAACCTAGGATAGCAAAAAGTCTTCTCAAGGATAAAAGAACTTCTGGCGGAATCACCATGCCAGACCTAAAGCTTTACTACAGAGCAATTGTGATAAAAACTGCATGGTACTGGTATAGAGACAGATAAGTAGACCAATGGAATAGAATTGAAGACCCAGAAATGAACCCACACACCTATGGTCACTTGATCTTCGACAAGGGAGCTAAAACCATCCAGTGGAAGAAAGACAGCATTTTCAACAATTGGTGCTGGCACAACTGGTTGTTATCATGTAGAAGAATGGGAATTGATCCATACTTATCTCCTTGTACTAAGGTCAAATCTAAGTGGACCAAGGAACTTCACATAAAACCAGAGACACTGAAACTCATAGAGGAGAAAGTGGGGAAAAGCCTTGAAGATATGGGCACAGGGGAAAAATTCCTGAACAGAACAGCAATGGCTTGTACTGTAAGATCGAGAATTGACAAATGGGACCTAATGAAACTCCAAAGTTTCTGCAAGGCAAAAGACACCGTCAATAAGACAAAAAGACCACCAACAGGTTGGGAAAGGATCTTTACCTATCCTAAATCAGATAGGGGACTAATATCCAACATATATAAAGAACTCAAGAAGGTAGACTTCAGAAAATCAAATAACCCCATTAAAAAATGGGGCTCAGAACTGAACAAAGAATTCTCACCTGAGGAATACCGAATGGCAGAGAAGCACCCGAAAAAATATTCAACATCCTTAATCATCAGGGAAATGCAAATCAAAACAACCCTGAGATTCTACTTCACTCCAGTCAGAATGGCTAAGATGAAAAATTCAGGTGACAGCAGATGCTAGCAAGGATGTGGAGAAAGAGGAACACTCCTCCATTGTTGGTGGGATTGCAGGCTCGTACAACCACTCTGGAAATCAGTCTGTTGTTTCCTCAAAAAATTGGACATAGTACTACAGGAGGATCCCACAATACCTCTCCTGGGCATATATCCAGAAGATGTTCTTACTGGTAAGAAGGACACATGCTCCACTATGTTCATAGCAGCCTTATTTATAATAGCCAGAAGCTGGAAAGAACCCAGATGCCCCTCAACAGAGGAATGGATACAGAAAATGTGGTACATCTACACAATGGAGTACTACTCAGCTATTAAAAAGAATGAATTTATGAAATTCCTAGCCAAATGGATGGACCTGGAGGGCATCATCCTGAGTGAGGTAACACATTCACAAAGAAACTCACACAATATGTACTCACTGATAAGTGGATATTAGCCCCAAACCTAGGATACCCAAGATATAAGATATAATTTGCTAAACACATGAAACTCAAGAAGAATGAAGACTGAAGTGTGGACACTATGCCCCTCCTTAGATTTGGGAACAAAACACCCATGGAAGGAGTTACAGAGACAAAGTTTGGAGCTGAGATGAAAGGATGGACCATGTAGAGACTGCCATATCCAGGGATCCACCCCATAATCAGCATCCAAACGCTGACACCATTGCATACACTAGCAAGATTTTATTGAAAGGACCCAGAAGTAGCTGTCTCTTGTGAGACTATGCCGGGGTCTAGCAAACACAGAAGTGTATGCTCACAGTCAGCTAATGGATGGATCATAGGGCTCCCAATGGAGGAGCTAGAGAAAGTAGCCAAGGAGCTAAAGGGATCTGCAACCCTATAGGTGGAACAACATTATGAACTAACCAGTACCCCGGAGCTCTTGACTCTAGCTGCATATATATCAAAAGATGGCCTAGTCGGCCATCACTGGAAAAAGAGGCCCATTGGACTTGCAAACTTTATATGCCCCAGTACAGGGGAACACCAGGGCCAAAAAGGGGGAGTGGGAGGGCAGGGGAGTGGGGGTGGGTGGATATGGGGGACTTTTGGTATAGCATTGGAAATGTAAATGAGCTAAATACCTAATAAAAAATGGAAAAAAAAAAGATTGTACCACCAAAAGTAAAAGTCAAGAGAGACCAATTAAGAAATATTAATGAATTCCAAATATTATTAGGAAATATTAATTAGCTAATACACATAAATATATTAACTACTTAAGAGCTGACTAATTTACTTCCAATGTTATGAGGTGATAATGATGTAAATAGTACAAGCAAATTATCAGCTGGAGCTGAGAGAGAATTGTCTCTGCTAGAAAAGAAATTACGGGATAAACATGTGGACCTTGTGGATAGAAAAATATGTTATATTTATTTATTTGGCCTTCTACTCATTAACCCTCAGAACCTTTTATGCAGAGAAAAGATAATATCTTAGAATATATAATTTTGGCATATAAGCAGATTAAAAAACATTAAAGGTCTGTGTAGAAAAGGTTTCTGAATTTATTATGAAAGGAAAAATGTGACTTCATCACTTAGAAAGACTAGAACCAGAAAAAAAAATTAATACCTTTTATTATAGCAAAGAATGCCTCACTATAGACAGAAAGTGAATATTGGTAAAGAGCTTGCAATAATTTTTGGAGAAATTAATAATAAGCTATGCAAAAGCAAGTAACTTCATTTTATAAAAAGAACCTAAAAGAACTAATTGAATTCTTTCTCATATAGTGAAAGGGACACAAATTTGTGGAATCTCTATTTTCTAAACTGGTGCAAACAAATCAGAAAATGTATTCTATAAGACAGAAAAAAAAAGGTAAGTAAGGTGGCTTAGAGCCCATATATTTCAGAGCTGTATGACATTCTTGTGATTTATGCAAGTTTTTCAGAATCTCTTACAAAAGTTACTGATTCTCAGCATAAAGAAAGAATTTTTTAGTATTGAAAGTGCTGTACTTAACATGATTCAGAATTATTTTTACTATTTATTCAAATAGAACAAGTAATCTGAAGTAGAAATCATCTACTGTATATAATATACTTCCAGATCGCATTGGCATTTACCAGGTCCTCTGGGACACTGATCAGCTATTAGAAAATATGCTGGAACCTTCAGAATTTCATAAAAAGCACCATGTTAACAGCAAAGGTTTAAAGAAAGATATTTCTATCACTTAGCAACAAAACAAGGAAATTATATGGAAATGCCCTACCTGTTCTTTGTATAGTGAAACTCCATTATATACAAGGAATAACTCAAAATGTTCCCAAAGAAATTTGGCAAATGGATGGCTCCATTTTGTTTTGCACCATTTGGAAATTAAAGTATTCTCACATACCATGGATACATATTCTATAAGTTTTGAAAAGTTCAATTTAATAATTATACATTTATTAGAAGTTATGGCTACTATATGGATACCTGTACAAATTGACAGGGCTCCATCATGTCTCTAATAAAATGAGTTAATTTTTTGCATATTATAATATAAAGCATATTATAGATATATCATACAATTCTACAGGACAAGCACTTGTAAAGAGATGTAATCATACATTAAAAGAGATGCTTAACAAACCAAAAAAATGGTAATAAAAACTCCAGAGATAGATTGCATAGTGCTTTTATGTTTTACTTTGAATTTATAAAATGCTAGTAAAAAGCAACTTCTGAGAAACACTGGGTTTTTGGGGAAAAAAAATCTTCTGAATTAGAGTAACCTATTTTAAGGATGTCCTAACTTCAGAAAAGAAGGCAGGAAATGTGTTGTATCGAGGAAGAGATTTTTGTCTATGTTTGAAAAGGTGAAGAAAAGGTATGACTTCCATTCAAATTTAAAAAGATTATACTTGACTGTGAGAGACCTCCTGAAGATCTAAGCTGCACACATGAAGGAAGAAATCAAGAAGAATAACAAATCAGGTAAAGGATATGCTGATCACTTTACATAGGAACGGCCTAAAATTGGTTTAGACATGAAAATCTCTAGCCAGGACTTCAGCTGAGCATTGACAATAAATCTTGTTTTCTACAGAATCCTCAGAAATTACCATGCCATCATTTTATATGGCATGGCTGAAAATTTATATTACAATTTTGTCATACAGTACAAATTAACTTTTAGAATAAAAGCATTAAAAAGCAAAATATTTACATTCAGTGTAGACTTTGTATATTGATATAGATTTAGGATTATATTTTTTTAAAACAATTTTATTAGATATTTTCTTTATTTACATTTCAAATGCTATCCTGAAAGTCCCCTATACCCTCCCCCTGCCCTGCTCCTCAACCCACCCACTCCTGCTTCCTAGCCCTGGCATTTCCCTGTACTGGGGCATATAATCTTCACAAGACCAACGTGTGTGTGTGTGTGTGTGTGTGTGTGTGTGTGTGTACTCTTGTTTACGATGTTCTTCCTATGCCACTCCTTAAAAATACTATGGGAAGTTCCACTCTTTTTAAAACCTATTATTACAAAATGTTTAGCACACTGAGAAATATATCTTAGTAGTCAGTCAATCAAAGATATGGTAATGTTAGGTCCTAGTTTAAATACATAAATAAGACATATTTAATATCCAGTATAATTTTTCAAAGTCAGTCATATAGCAAACTGATTAAAACAGGCAACATTTGCTGATTTAGATATACTACAGATAGATAATCTTGAACAAAACAAAACCTTAAAGATCTACCAAATATGGTATTTAAAGATGCTTTATTAAAAAAAGGACTTTTGACACTGAGATATGTCTGCATCAGAAGCTACAGATGAGTGCAACACAAACAAAATACAAGAAATAGAAGAGAAAATCTCAGGCATAGAAAATACCATAGAGGATACTGATACATTGGTCAAAGATAATACAAAGCATTACAAGGTCCTAACCCAAAACATACAGAAAATTCATGACACAGTGAAAAGACTAAACTTAAGATTAGTAGGAACAGAAGAGGGCAAGAAGATTCCAAGTACAAAGGATTAGGAAATATCTGCAACAACATCATAGAAGATAATTTCCCTAACCTAAAGAAATAGCTGGACAAAAATGTAGAAAAATCCTATAGAAAATCAAATATATTGGACCAGAAAATCCTCTTGTAACATAATAATCATAACATTAAATGCACAGAACAAAGAAAAAATATTAAAAGCTGTGAAAGAAAATGGCCAAGTAACAGATAAATCAGACCTATCAGAATTATACCGAACTTCTCAACAGAGACTCTAAAACCCAGAATATCCGACACAGATATCATACAGAACCTAAGAAAACATAAATGCTAGCCCAGGCTACTATAACCAGGAAAACTCTCAATTACCATAGATGAAGAAACTAATATAGTTCATGAAAGAAAAAAAAAATTTAAACAACATAGTTTTACGAAACAAGCCTACAGAAGATGTTAGAAGGAAAACTCCAACGCAAGCATGGTAACTATATTCAAGAAAACACAAGAAATTAATGAGTTCACAACAAACGCCCAAAACAGAGAGTCACATGAATACATATTACTACCTCTAACAGAAAAACAGGAACTATCAATATCAGTGGATTCAATTTCTTAATAAAAATACATAGACTAACAGACTGGATACATAAATATTATCCAACTTTTTGCTGTGCACAAGAAACACACCTCAGTGACAACAACAGTTACTACCCCAAAGTAAAGGGCTGTCAAAAAGTTTTCCAAGCGAATGGGCCCCAGAAGCAAGCCAGAGTATCCTTTCTAATACCCAATAAAATACACTCTCAACCAAAAGTTACCAAATGAGTTACAAAAGGCCACTTCATATTCCTCAAGGGACAAATCCACCAAGATTAACTCTCAGTACTGAACATCTATGCTCCAAATTCAAGGGCACATATTCATAAAATAAATTCTACTACTGCACAAAACATACAAAATAATAGTGGGAGACATTAAAACCCTACCAATGGACAGGTCATTGAAATAGATCCTAAACAGGGACACAGTGAAACTAACAGAAGTTATGAACAAATTGGATTTAAGAGAGAGCTACAGAACATTTCACCTAAAACAAAAGAATATACCTCCTCATGGAACCTTTTCCAAAGTTGACATTATAATGGACACAAATCAGGCCTCAAAAGACACAAGAAGATCTAAATATTCCCATGCATTATAGCAGATTATGAAGATTAAAGTGGCACTTCAATAACAGGAAAGAAAGAAAGAAAGAAAGAAAGAAAGAAAGAAAGAAAGAAAGAAAGAAAGAAAGAAAGAAAGAAAGGAAGGAAGGAAGGAAGGAAGGAAGGAAGGAAGGAAGGAAGGAAGGAAGAAAACCTAAAAGCCCATGTACTCATGGAAACTGAATAACTCACTATTCAATGATAACCTCCAACTGAAGAATAGATACAGAAAATGTGGTTCATTTACACAATGGGATACTATTTCGTTATTAAAAATATGGATATGATGAATTTTACCAACAACTTGATGGGATTAAAAAATATCATTCTGAATTAGGTAACCCAGGACTCAAACGGACATGCATGATATGTAGTCACTAGTAAGTGTATAATAGCCAAAAAGTACAGAATATTCATGATACAACTCACAAACCATGTGATGCTTAACGAGAAGAAAGGCCCAAGTGTGGATATTTCAATCCCACTTAGAATGAGGGATAAAATAACCTTATGAGGCAGAGGGAGGGAAGGAAATGGGGGAGGGGAGAGGGACATGAAAAGGTGATTAGGATGAGAACTGGGGATAGAGAGGAGAAAACCCCAGTGGGCCAGAAATATGCAACTGTGGTAGGTGGTTCAGGATGGGGGTAACCTCCAGAAAGTCCCAGACATAGGATATTAGAGGTTGACAGGATCCAATGAGGATGACCTTAGCCAAAATGCCCAATACTGGGGAGATAAAATCTGTAGAGATCACCTCCTGTAGATAGACATGGGCCCCCAGTTGAGACATGGGGCAACCTAACTATATTCAAAATTTTTACAAAAGAACTGTTTTTGTTCTATGGAAATGCAGGGACAATAAATGATTAAAATCTGTGGATCTTGATTTGTATCTATTTTAAAAGATAAATACAATGAAGAAATTATTCTCATTTGTTACATAAAATGATATTATATTTAAATGATTCATTATGTTTAGTATATTGTACAAAAGATATCATGCAGAGAAACTTATCTTGTTTTATAATAAATTATATTTTGTTTAAAACTTATGGTTGAGTAAGGAGATAACATAGGGTTTGGAGCACTGCATGCTTTTCTAGAGGATCACAGTTTGTTTCTGAGCATCCGTATCATAGCTTGCAACATCTGTATCCCTATTTCCAATGGATTTAATGACTTTGTACGTATTTCAAGTGTACTAAGCATGCACATAGTGTACTTATGCACACAAAATATCCTTACAGATCCAATTAGAACACTTTTTTATTTAAATGTTAAAATGTATTTCACACATATAAGTGACTTTATCCCCTTTTTTTATTTCCACGATATTTTTATTGCTTATTTTGGAATTTCATATAATACAACCCAATCAATTTCATTTCCCAGACTCTCCAGGTCCACTCTCCACTCTTGTGGCATCCCTAAAAGAAACGAAGAAGGAAAAAACAAAACAAAACAAAAAACAATGACAACAAAAAAACCAACCAACCAACCAAACAAACAAATGCAAAAAAACAAGTCCGATTTTTGTTGCCTATATAGTCACTTGAGCATGGTTAAACTTCCAATGACCACCTCCATATAGACAACAATCACAACAACACAACAACAGCAACAACAAAATCTGAGTTCTTTCCCAGGGCCATCAATGTCAGTTGTATTAACGGTGAAGTGTAACACATCAGGATCTCTATCACAAGTTTTAAGAGTTCTCTTCAGTGGCTTCCTATCTAGATCATGTACATGCCCATGGTCCAGGCAATAGCCAGAAACCATGCAGAAATATTATAATTTCTAGTAGCACTTTTTCCTTTTCTTTAAAATAGATTCTTTTCTCACATGATATATCCTGATTACAGTTTTCCCTCCTGCTTTTCTCTCTCCTTGCCCAAATTCCTCCTGTCTCTTCTTTGGATACCAGAAAGAAAATATTGAACAATCGTACCTTGGCACTCTGGAAAATCTCACTCTTTCTTTAAAGACATTCCTCCTCCTGCTTGTTTTCTGACCTACATTGCTTTGTTTCCTGCTTTCTTGGACCATATCTCAATTAAGTATGTCGTTTTCTTCTTAATTTTTTGCTGTGTTCCACCTTCTGAAAGAAACTATTACTTACAGTTCATGTTCCCTGTTATTCTTTCTCAAACGTTAATGAAACAATTATATGCCTTCTTGTTTTGTCTATTTTCACACTTATTAATCAATATTAAGAACACACAAAATGGAACCCTGATTTCCCTGAAAGAATTGGACATAGACAAAAGAAAATAAAGGGTTTATATCTTTCATTCAGATCTCTTAAATATGTGAACACTTACTACTGAGACAGTGACAGTTGTCACTAATCAGTGTGATCTCTAAGGTTAAAATATCCAGGCTATCCTGAGCCTGTAGTTTGGCTTTCTCCCAGGTATTAAGGCAACTCCTCAGCTGCCATCTGCCTGGCTCCCTAGTTCCCTATGCGGACTTGCAGTCCATATAGCTATCAGTTCCTTTGCCTGCACTTTGAAACATGTAGCTGGCCTTAGCAACTTCATTCTCTAAAATCACAACAGCTAGAGGTGCCTTTTCCAGTCTGAGGATCTGAAGACATAACAGTAGAAACTGAGTTAGCAATCAACACACCTGTTTTTTCTTCAACCAGCATTACTGAAGAAAGTGGAAACCATTGAAAACAATACACTTTTTGAGTTTATTGTCAACAATTTATGACATTGGGGGAACATAAAATGTGTGAAACTGTTGCAATAGAATGTGTTTTGTTTTGTTTTGTTTGTAAAATTGATGTGCCACTTTAAGACATATTCCCTTTATGAGATAGGGTAGTTACAGAGAAATCAATCTATGCCTTCCCATTATTTCCAGTCTGGCAGATTTATTAGGAATATGTAAACGTATGTTCCATTTTGTCTTGGCCCTGCAAGAAAATATATCTGCTGCCTACTCCAAATGGTTTTGAGTTATGGTCGGTCTTCATAAGATAATACCTCTAAGCTTGGATGTGTCCAAGTCACATTTTGACAAAGTAAAGCAATGCATTCTCTTAGAGCATACTCTTCCTCAGCAGAAGTTATAACAGTAAGAGATTCTATTTGTTCTAGGAACTGCTGGACTTGCTGTCTGATGAACCCAATAGAAATGAAGGAACTAATTCCCCTGAAAATAAAACTCAGTACTTTTCAGTCTCAACTGGCTTTTTCATTCATCCACAGATTGCTTAAAACCCTAATATTGCTGGATTACAGTGTTGCAATTTGAACATTTCAGTTTTAAAGATAAAAATTAACGTGAAACCCTTATTGTAGGGTCTAATTTCATTTATTATAGAAGAGATCAGAAATCACAGAGGACAATTATCCTCAAAATTCACCAATGTGGCAATAGTCAAAAGCCAAGAAGAAAGGTTCAAGAAAATTAACTACCAAATGTCACCATGATCTGAAATTCCAGTGATACAGCAGGACAACAATGGCTTTGGGAATATTACCTGCATAGAACTGGTGTATTATTTACTTCTTTTTGGTGACATGTTCTGCAGATGTACAAGATCATTAACCTGTAAATTTTCTATTGGATCTGCTCTACTTACATATAAACTGATTACACTGAAGTAAAACTTGCATTTCTTAGACTTCCTAGTCATCTTCTGTGTATTCATTTGGCACAAATCCACTCAAGACAGCATGGGGCATTTCAATCACCGCAGAAGGTTTAACCAGACTGTGCTAATATTATTAGCTACAATTGTCATACAACACAAAGACTCGAATAATCAAGCAATCTATTATTGGAATTCTTTTACTACAAAAAATTCATGCATTCGGGATTGAGATGATGAAACATACACAGTTCTCTTTATAGATAAGTCATTTAAACAGTAATATTTTCTTCTCTATTCTCAGATTAAAAATTGATCTATAAACTTAGATTCTCATCCTATTTTTTAAACTGTGAAAATGGAGAAGTAAAGCCTGGTTATTAGATTTCCCTGACATTCCATATTTCAAAATAGTATATTTATCATGACCTGAAATAAAAATGGAAGTTAAAGAAATAAATTCATAGAATTATCACTTATATTAATTAATCTTATTATACATCTATGAAATTGATATTCATTATGTTGTATTCTGAATCAATCCAACAAAATTATGTCAGTGATATAGAAATGCCTCATATACATCATGCAAAACTTATGGGATACTCCATGTAACAAAAACAAAACATGAGCTTTGAGAAAATTCTGTATTCTACATTTCTGTTCATTAAAAATATTTGATACTAAAATATAAAATAATACATTAATTTTAAAATGAAACAGATTCTGCCTGACTGTGATACTGACACTTATTTAATTATTTAAATACTTGGAATATAATAATATTATTATAAAATAATATGATTATGAATATTGTGTGCCTTCTCATTCTTTTTCCATTATTAATTTCATTTGCTGAGTATTTTTTGCTTTGTGGAAATACTAAGTATGAATCTCAGATACTCATCATGATAATTAGCCAACATTAATATGTAAATTGTTGAACTTCAGAGTCTCTATTGTGATACCCTATGTTTTGTGAATTTTGTAAATACTGGCAAACACTGAGTAACATACATTACAGCTTTGTCAGTAGTATCAACTCTCTGAAATGTTTTGCCTCTAGGACTAATTGCTACATCTTCTCATCTAATGTAACTGCAACACCGATATTTTCTTTCTCTCTATCTCTCCATTTTCCAGAATGTTCTTTAATTGATATTATTTACTATGCATTTTCAGTCTGATTTATCTTACCAACATTTATCAACAGTTATTTGAGTGTCTTCATACTATCACATGGTTGTGTAACGTTTTCGTATATTCACTTGTTTATTTTTCTTGAATAAAAGAAAAAATAAATTGTTATATTTATTTTAAAATTTTTGAAAGTTTATAAATGTATACCATCTATCTTTTGATATCCATTCCTGCATTGTCCAGGGTGCCACAAGCAACACATCTTTCCAACCTCATATCCACTCTTTTCTTCCTTCCTTACTCCTTCCCTCTCTCCTTCCCTTCCTTCTGTACTTTCTTTTTGGTTATAATCCATTGTTTGAAATCAATGCTGCCCATACGTGGATATGTCATTTCTCACCTACCACCAATGGTTCCCTGATTCCTCCCGTGTTAATCATCTGCTAACAGTATAAAATTTCTAATACCTACCAATTGAACCAGCAAAATTAGACACTGATCCCTTTGTTTGCCTTCTCTCTTCTACAGCTGAAGACATAATTTTCTTGTATTACAAAAAGGAAAGAACTTTTCTTCCAGTGAGATCAAGATAGGATGCCAACCCTCACCAAAGAAATTATTACGCTGAAATGTAGTTTGGTGAGTCTTCCTGTTCCTTGTTCCTCTCGCTTACTTACAGAAACATGAGTAAAAGGTTACTTAAGGGAGCATGAGTGATTTTAAATAGGTATATTACTGAAAAGCACATGAATCATGACTAAACAAAATTGTTTACTAGGAACTTCCTGTCCTAGATGCTGGCTAGTGCCCACAAGGTCTTATCACCAGCATTTGTTTCTGCTCTTAAAACTTTGCCCTCGTGAATTTAGTAAAGTGATGATATCCCTGGGCCTCATAAGTGCCTGTAGATTTCTGAGTTTTATGATATAGTTCCTGCCTCCAAGAAGGGATGTTTTACTTTGAAGAAAACAGTTGCATGACACTCTCTTCTAAATTATAACTCACAATGTTTACTTGTTTGCTACTAAAAACAGAATGTAAAATTACTTCTTTATGGGTAAATGTGTTAGGCACACTAGTTAAGTTATATGAAATACATTTACTTCTCAGTATCCTCCTGTGATTATCTTAGGTTTCTTAGTCATCACTACTGATCACAACCTAATGCCCATATTTTCTATAATTTCAATGATGTATCACACATTCTGCTTTTGCCACCCAGTACATCCAATCCAGCTGCCACTAACAATAAAATGTACCCTTATTTTATTTTAAGCCATGTATAAGGTATGCATTTAAAGATGTTTTGGAAAGAATCCAAAAGGGTGAAATCTGGAGCATATATAATGTTTTATATGATCAGCTACACCATGGTACTTTAGTCTGTCAGTAAAATATTTTTCTATTCTGCTAGAAACTTCAGATCTGAGTTAGAATAGGAAAAAAATGACACTTTTTATAATAGGAACATCTTATAGAAAATGGAGTAAAATTTCTTTTCTTATATTTTATAAACATGTCTCTAATTTCTGCAGACTTTATAAGTAATTGTAGAAAAATTTCTGAAATTTGCTCATTTATTAAGTATCCTGGTATATATATACACATCTATCTATCTATATATATATATATACATACATACATACATATATATATATATGTATATATATATATCATGGATACTTTCTTTTAAAAATGGATATGATATTTATTCTTATGTTTTTATTTTTTAGAGCTTTATTGTAGAAAGCAGAGAGAAAGAGGGAAGGTAAAAGAAAGAGAGAGGTGGCAATGGCCACAATGAGAGAAGGGAGGAAGGGAGGGAGAAAAGGAGGGCTAGAGATGAGAGAAAGAATGGTGAGAGCTTAAGAGAGCGATACTTACTCTTATATTATTGGCAAAATTATTAATAGCAATTAAATCTATTGAGTTAATATTTTTAAATTGTTTAATCCTTCATAAGTAATGTGTGCATTAAAGCTAATACAGATCTTGTCTAGAATAGAATATATTATTATTTCAAATACAATTCCTGAATTTGAAATTATTCATTTGTTATTTAGGTACAGATAGTCTCTGATGTTATAAATTAATAAAATTAAGTTTATTTCTATTCAGTACCATAGACTTTAAAAACATAAAGTTAACAACCATGGTATAAATATTAAAGGGCTGAGCAGAGATCTGTCTGCTGAATAAATTAATTTTGTTAAAGCATGTATTTAGCAGGATTCACAGAAAGAAGAAGTACAAAAGAATCCACAGTTTACCAGAAATAATTTGAATAAAAATAAGATAATTAATAACTCTGATGCAAATTTTAAAAAGGTAGAACAGATTATAGAGGGAGTCAAGGTTACCTTTAAACAAAAGGCCTCTGAGAAAGGTAAGCCTGGTTTCAAAATCTAGTTAGTAGGGTTTTTTTTTGTTTGTTTGTTTTTAATTGGATATTTTCTTTATCTACAATTCAAAAGTTTTCTCCTTTCCAGGTCTCCCCTTCAGAAAACCCCTATCCCATCTCCCTTTCCCTTGGCATTTCTATAAAGGGGGAAGAAAACAGTTCCACTTTACGTTTTCTTGTTAAAGATTAGTGTGGCATATGTAAATGGTTTGCATATTTATCTGAAGGGCATTAATTTCTTATTATGTAGTGGGTGATACATTGCTGCTTGTAGTCTTACATACTTAATTCTAGTCACTCTTCCTAAGTTAGAACTTGCTCTACACTTTAGAAAAGAAACCGGTGCATAATGTTTTACTACTGTGAATGTTTTAAAACCATGGAAATATTATGCATGTGTCTTCATATTTGTGTTTATTGAAAATTAATTACTCAGAAAGGCATCCACATTTTCACAGAAAATGAAAAATAAGAAATAGGTTCAGAAGTTCTGTTATTTATTTTGCCAATGAAATATGACATTT